>NC_069501.1:326641036-326723536 GCF_027579735.1 Bombina bombina | reverse complement strand
CTCTAAAAAAATGTAAATCTCCTGCTCTGTATTGTGTATGCTAACCCAAAGCACATGATACAGCTGTGAAAAAAACAGCAACATCACTGATCGGTTAATGTTCACCACTTCTGCCACAAGGTGCAAAATTATGTGCAACGGCTCTGAAGAGAGATGCAGGCAGAGGAGGAGAAAGGAAAGTATGGTCTAGAGTAGTAACCATTCTGTTGCAGGTGTGTCCAGCACTTTAATGTTCCTTTAATTGGAGCATTAAACTAATTTCCTTATACATGCATCCAAAAATAATCATTGCATTGCAAAAAGATCTTCATACAAAATAAATGTTAATGTATTTGTAAAATACAAAATTGTTTTGTAGTCTTTGGATCCTAAAATATATAAATATAATTTCCATTGCTATAACCAATTAGGGGCAGATATAAATGAGCATATCAAGCAATCACTGTGCAACATGTAGGAGGGTCACATTTCTATGTACTCAAGCTTCTCATGGGGGGCAGTCGAAAAACTAGATTTTAATTTAGATTAATAATAAGTAAAATAATTAAAGGAATAGTCTAGTCAAAATTAAATTTTTATAATTTAGACAGAGCAGACAATTGCCCATTGCCCCTAAAGAGGCATTTGTATGGGCATTGCCCTTAAAAGGGCATTCAGATCTTTTACTGCCCTTAAAAGGGCATTCAGAGTGCCCCGAAATCCCTAATCTAAAAAAACAAACCCCCCAAAAATAAAAAAAGCCTAAGTCTAACCCCCCAAATAGGTACTCACTGTTCCTGAAGTCCGGCAGGGAAGGTCCTGTTCCAGGCGGTGAAGTCTTCTTCCAAGCGGCCGACATCTTCTTCCAAGCGGGGACCTCTTCCTTCTTCATCCAGGACCAAGCCGGCGCAGAGCGGAGATGAGTGCAGAGCAGGACCGGCGACCGCGGAGCCATGGAGCATTGAGAATCCTCTTCGTACGATCGCCGCCATAACTGAATAGTGAATTCAAGGTACGCATTTAAATATGGCATCCCTTGCATTCCTATTGGCTGATTTGATTCTTATAAATTCAAATCAGTCAATAGGATGAGAGCTACTGAAATCGTATTGGCTGATTTTTATTTTCTTAGGTGCCGTAAGTCATTGGTGACTTCAGAAATTTGTATTTACGCTAATTTCTGGACATCGCTAGTTTATCCGACTTACGGCACTTTATGAACTGCCGGCGGGGTTTATGTAATACCCCAATGAGCGATGTGAAATTACGGGTGGCGCGGGTTTCAGCAGTTGTGCTGAAGCTTGCGCCGTATATGTAATCTCGCCCATATTCTTCACGTCATTGGCTCACCCATGTGTTCAGCTAGTTCCCAGTAGTGCATTGCTGCTCCTTCGACAAAAGATACCAAAATAATGTAGCTAATTGGGTTATAGAGGTAAATTAGAAAGTTATTTAATAATTCCCTGTCTGAATCATTAAATACATTTTTTTGGTTTCATGTCCCTTTAAGATATCAGGCTCTTCATGTTCTGCTGGGACTGGAATTAAGAGAACATACACAACAAAAATTAAATTAAAAAAATCAAGATTTACTGGAGCATTGCCCACAATCACTGATGCAGCAAAGATTATAAATTACTACTAACCACTTGTTAAACTTTTAATAGTGCTTTAGCAAAAGTAAAAAAACAAATCCTCAGTATAGCTACATATAATGTTTTCTATTCCAGCAACCCCAACACAGTAGTCAGCAGTTTAAACATATTGAGGTAATATGACGGTCTAATTTCAGGCTGTGTAACATTTAACTAGGGTGCATTTTGGTGTCCTGCTATACAGATGCCGAAGGGTTAATCGTTTATCCCTTGCTTGCTTATTTTAGTACTTGCTGTAAAGGTATTATTCCTATGTCAGTTATGTGCTTGAGAGGTAAGGAGGTGATGAGCTTGATGATTTAACCAGCATTAAAGGCTATAACAGTGCAAAAAGAAAATCCTCTAATGTATAAGAGCAATTTTATTATTTTACTATCACTTGCATATAACCATTTGTTTAACTTATGCAAAGGGATAAAAAAAACATAGCTAAAGGCATCTCCAGTGCAGTTGAGCACATCATGTGACAAAAGACAAATGTGTGTAGCCATCAGTGGTGCAATGCTATTGCTGAGGATATGTACATATTCTTTTAAACAAAGGTACCCAAGAGAAAAAACTAAACCAGGTAGAAGTGAATTTAAAAATGACATGCGCTATCTGAATCATTCAACATTAAATTTGACTCTCCTATCGCTTTAAGCAACCAATATGGCTAAACTTATACTCCTAGTATTTAATGAGCTTGTTTTGGCGGTCTGAGTAGAAGGAGCTATGCAAACCATAAATTGATGGGACTCTGCTGTAAATTGTCCCTGGAATTTATTTTTCAAATGTTGGCAACTATGGGCTCCATGTACTAATCGGTGGGCAGACAGCTTCTCATCTCATGAAGCTGTCCGCTCACCTTCGTTACACGCAGGCAGCGGATCTGTTGATCCGCTTGGCCGTATGTATCATTACACACTCATTGGAGTGTGTAATGCCCTCCCTTTCATTTGCGCGACCACTCATGCAACTAAAGGGGCTGTTAATCACCGTGAGTGAGCTCTCTGTGATTTTCCCTCACCACCTCAGAGGTGGCGTAGGGTGTAAGAAGCAGCGGTCTAATAACCGCTGCTTCTTACATTGCAGGAAGCAGGCTCGCATATGCTTTCGCTGCTTCGTACATGGAGCCCTATGAGTATCACTGTCTGTATCGATGTTGCGGCGGTGCTGGTGGAAGGCGTGGGAGGCAAGGAAGGAGGTGAGTGGCCAGCCCTTCGTGGGAATGAGGAGGGAGAGGCGTGTCCCTACACAGCAGAAAAAAAGCTTGGGAAGTGGAGAGGGAGGATGGGTCCATACACTACAGAAAAAACATGATCGATAGGAGGGGATCACGATTACTGGCAGGGCGAGGGGGGAGCAAATGGTAAACAATAAAGTGAGGGGGAGGAATCCCTACACTATAGCAATTAAATTAATTAATTTAAAAAAACTTAACTGCACACTGGCAGACTGGCTGGCTGTACCTAAGATGGTTCTGCTGACCAGTGGGAAGGGGGGGGGCAAGAAAGGTGTTTAGGAGGGATCAGTTCGGGATCAGGGAGGTGCAAGGGTAATGACTGATTTACCCCTTCACTGCTGGGAAGTGTGATCATAGCTGCCATTTCCAAATGAATGGGTTCCTAGAGAAGTGTTTACAAAAATCTTATGACTGCTGTAGTTGTTTGATAATAATTTCAGTGAGAAACCCAGTTTGTGTAAATGTTAAAATGATCAAAAATATATTTTTAAAAATATAGGTTTGGTATTAGCAGAATCAAGGGATGCCAATGAACATTTTTTTTTTTTTTCTACAAATAGAAAGCTACAGGTTTTCTGTGGAATGTCATATTCTTTTTATATTGGCAGCATTTTTAAAACCTAGGTTACAGATTTTGCTTTTTGGTTTATCTAAGAAAAATGGGACACTGCACCATTTTTTACACAAAAGCAAGAGGTGGCTCCTTTAATTATGATATGGCAGTCTTAACTGAACAAATAAACAGTCTACATTGTTATTTCTGCAGGAGGACAAAATAAATTAGATAAAATAAGTAAATTTGAAAGCTGTTTAATATCACATGCTCTAGCTCACTGGTTTTCAAACCTGTCCTCAGGCCTCTCTAACAGGCCACATTTTGAGGATATCTGAAGTAGAACACAGGTGAAATAATCAGTTGCTTAATAAACATGGTTATTTTACCTGTTCTCACCCAAGGTAATCCAGAAAACCTGGACTGGTGAGGAGGCATAAAGGAAGGTTTGAAAACCAGTGCCCTATCTAAATCATTTAAAGGGCCATGATACCCAAATGTTGAAAAACTTGAAAGTGATGCAGCATAGCTGTAAAAAGCTGAATAGAAAATATCACCTGAACATCTCTATGTAAAAAAGAAAGATATTTTACCTCTAAATTTCCTCAGTAGTCACATCCCATTGTAAAGGACTTCTAAGCAGCAAATCAGTATGTCTGTCCCGGGACAACTAAGGGAGTGAGCTTACGTGCACACTCATCTTATTTTCCTATTCAGTTTAAGGAAGTTTACTATGAAATCTCATAAGTCAAATTTCATGAGATTACAGTAAAAGAGTCCATGACCTCAGCACTGATGATACTGATTGGCTGCTGTTCATTTCTTCATTTTTTATTACCTGCAGCTGGACATTAACTGAAGTAAAACTTTTTACACAGAACTTACTCTGCTGAGCTGAGGAAGTTGTGAGGTAAAATATCTTCCTTTTTTACATAGAGATGCTCAGGTGATATATTCCTGTCAGCTTTTTACAGTTATACTTCATCAGTTTCAAGTGATTTAGCATATGAGTATTATGTCCCTATAAGAGAATTCTTGGGTTTCATGTCCCTTTATGACCCTGCTAAGCAAAGCCTCAGTGTATAAATAGGGAAAATTACTCATGTTCCAACTGTGCAACACTATTGAGATGCCTTATTTCATGATCCTTTGTCTCCTACCCTTCCTGGTATTATATATCACATGGCTTCCCCTTACCTGACAATTCACACTTCAACATAACAGAATATCCTAGATAAAGTTTCAGAAAACCTACATACAGTAAGCAATGAGTAATAGAGTAAAATTAAAAGCAACTGTGTCCTCTGTTGTCAGAGTACTTCACTGCACACAATATTATTAAACTAAATACAGGCTGAACTGAACATGGGACGGACTACATAGACAGGGGCAGGAAGCCAAAATAATGGGATTGTCCTGGAAAAAGCAGGGCAGTTAGCAACTACTGTCTGTATTGCTATGGCGATAAGGCTTCATGTGGTAGGAAAGCATGACCAATGTCCTCTTACCATTTTAAGGCAGATGTCTTCTGCATCCGGTTGTGAACCCTGGTGTCAAAGCTAACATACATCAGTGTGTTGGATGTAGGTACTATGTCAACACAGTTCGCTGGGCAACGTATTTTGTCATGTGGTAGATACGTCCAGTTGGCACAAGGGATTTGATTTGCAACATTTGCATTCTACAGAATCTGCTCTTTGGCCCCACTAGAAAGGATTGGACAAAGCACAACATTTACACAAAAGTATTTAATGTAATATTAATGGGAAATGTTAAAGGGATATGAAACAGTGCTCCTTTAGTGATAAAACACAAAATTTATGCTTACCTGATAAATTTATTTCTCTTGTGGTGTATCCAGTCCACGGATTCATCCATTACTTGTGGGATATTCTCCCACAAGTAATGGATGAACCCGTGGACTGGATACACCTTTACAAGAGAAAACAAATGTATGCTTACCTGATAAATTTATTTCTCTTGTGGTGTATCCAGTCCACGGGTTCATCCATTACTTGTGGGAGAATATCCCACAAGTAATGGATGAATCCGTGGACTGGATACATCTTACAAGAGAAATATCAAAGTAAACATAAAAAAAGGTTGTGTTAAAAAACAGCGAATAACTTACTTGTTTTCTTGCAAAATGAGCACTTAGTAATTATCAGTGTAGCCACTGCCTTTAGTGAGATAAGGGAGCTACCATTTTACAACTTATGTTCTACTGTCACATTATGGTCAGCATGGGCAAGAAACTGACTGAAGGTAGAGCAGGTATCTCCAAGCAACCCCTTCAAAGGCAAAGCTAATCCTTTGCCTTCCTGCAGAGACCACAGCTACCTTGTGGGGCTGTGACAGGAAGTACTGGACCCTGCACAAAGTTAAAAACAAATAAAAGGTAAATACTTTTATTATGAATAGTACATATTGCAATGATTTATATTAAGGAGAACCCACTGATTTGTGTGTGTGTGTGGGGTTATTACAAGCATGAAACTGTCAGACTGTTTTATTTCTCTTTAAGATATATGAAACTTTAGAAATTACTTCCATAATCAAATTTGCAATTGTTTCCCCATTTTGCCTCCCAAAACACCTATTAATCCAATTCCAAGGTCTTATGTCCAGTTCCATATGGCAGGGGAAGCATCTAAGGATAGACCATAGAACCCTACACAGTTCTCATCAACATGATGGGTAGCTTCCCTCTTCTGTTATTAGATATTATTAGGCTGCTATGTTGACAAATATCTCTCCATTGGGGGCTCCTAAAACACGCTTGCAGGTGAAAGCTTCCCTACCCTATAATTTGTCACTGATGGATCTGATATGGGTCCCTCTCCTGTAGGACTAAGGAGATCAATAATGTAATGTAATAATTAAGGAATGCCTTAGCTTATGGGACCAGATAAGACATTTTTCTGACGTTGCCTAACACCCTTCACCAAACCACTCCATCAGAGGCTTCTTAGCTGGTTCACCAGACTACCACCCTAATATGTTGACCCGCTTTGGGATCTTCACATTCTCGGATTTAGCTTCACAAGGTCACTTCTTACCTCTAGAAAGCATTTGTGCAGATTCTCCACCTCTCAAGACTTTAAAGGGACACTGAACCCAATTTTTTTCTTTTGTGATGCAGATAGAGCATGCAGTTTTAAGCAACTTTTTAATTTACGCCTATTATCATTTTTTTTATTCTCTTGGTATATTTATTTGAAAAGCAAGAATGTAAGTTTAGATGCCGGCCCATTTTTGGTGAATAACCTGGGTTGTTCTTGCTGATTGGTAGATAAATTCACCCACCAATAAACAATGGCTGTTAAGGGTGCTGAACCAAAAAAAAATTCAAATAAAGATAGCAAGAAAACGAAGAAAAATTGTTAAAAGGAGTAAATTATAAAGTTGCTTACAATTGCATGTTCTATCTGAATCACAAAAGAAAAAAAATTGGGTTCAGTGTCCCTTTAATATTTGAATATGTACGGCTTAAGAGTAACCAAAGATGGACTGGTTCGTAAGCTTACATTCTTGCTTTTTTAAATAAAGATACCAAGAGAATGAAGAAAAATTTATAATAGGAGTAAATTAGAAAGTTGCTTAAAACTACATGCTTTATCTGAATCATGAAGAAAAAAAAATGGGGTTAGTATCCCTTTAAATCTGAGATGTAATGTCCTATGTATGTGTAATATTGTGTTACAGATGCATTTTTTAGGGGAGATCTGCAATCTTTAACTCCAATTTAATCTGTCTTTTAGGGATTACATTTTTTCTTTAATGATTCAGATAGAGCTTTCAATTTTAAGCAACTTTCTAATTTACTCCTCTCTTTTTTCTCTTGCTATCTTTATTTAAAAAGCAGGACTTTAAAGCTTAGGAGCCAGCCCATTTTAGGTTCAGCACCCTGGATAGTGCTTGTTTATTGGTGGCTACATTTAGCAAACCAATAAGCAAGTATAACTCAGGTTCTCAAAAAAATGGACCAACTATTAAGCTTGACATTCCTGCTTTTTAAATAAAAATAGTAAGAGAATGAAGAACAATTGATAATAGGAGTAAATTAGAAATTAGCTTACCATTGCATACTCTATCTTAATCATTTAAGAAAAAAAATTGGGTTTAGTGTCCCTTTAAGTTGTCTTCAATGTATCTGTATTGTTACCATCTCTTAATAAAAAAAAAGCATTTTTTCTTATGGTATCGTTTGTTGAAGAAGCAAAAAAATGCACAACTGTGAGCTAGCCAAACACATTGTGAGCCAATGACAAGAGGCACATATGTGCAGCCACTAATCATCAGCTAGCTCCCAGTAATGCATTGCTGCTCCTGAGCCAATCTATGTATTATTTTCCACTAAGGATACAGAGAACAAAGCAAATTAAATAAAAGAAGAAAATTGATACATAGATGGGTGGGAGAAATAAAATATTTGCAGAGTTGACAGATTGAAAGTAAGGAGAGAAGGGACAAAAAAAAAAGACAAAAGATCTAGAATCACATAAGAGACAATTATGGTATAGCAAGTAATGATGACAGGGGTCATTACGTAAAGGCACATGAAAATACCAAATAGTGCAGCAGCAAATTATTCTGAAAAAAATTGTTCCGAAAGATTTGTCCGAAACCAATTTTTCGCCGTTGCACAAGTCTCTTATACCTGCTTGTAATATTTTATGCTTCGGCAGCCATATTGGCTTGGAATGCCATTCAGAAAGCAAGGGAGCAGACAGACACGCTTGTATGCTTGCTCCAAATCTCTGCCATTTACTTGCTGGCGAGCACCATTGTAAACAATGGAGGAAATAGAGACATACAGCAATTCAGAAAAAGTACTTGTATTTGAATAATGTTTCATTTTATTTTTTGTCCAAAGATTTCATCTTTTTATGTCTGTAGGGACACACATAATCCCTTAAATTAAATTACATTTAAAAAATACTGAAAATATTATTCATTTTACCTGGTGGAGTGTATTAAATTGTTTACAAGTAGCTCGTTTACCCTTATTTTGGCATTTGAAATAGCCAATTTAGGTTGTGGTTTCCCCACCTATACTGAAAGTGTATTTACTTAAAGGGACAGTCTAGTCAAAATGATTACATGATTCAGATAGGGCATGCAATTTTAAACAACTATCCAATTTTCATTTAACATCAAATTTGCTTTGTACTCTTGGTATTCTTTGGTGAGCGCTAAACCTTGATAGGCTTATATGCTAATTTCTAAACCCTTGAAGGCCGCCACTTATCTCAGTGCATTTGACAGTTTTTTACTGCTAGACAGCACTAGTTCATGTATGCCTTATAGATAACAAAGTCAGCACTGAATGGCTAAAATGCAAGTCTGTCAAAAGAACTGAAATAAAGGGGAAGTCTGCAGTGCTTAGATACAAGGTAATCACAGAGGTAAAACGTATATTTATATAACCGTGTTGTTTATGCAAAACTGAGGAATGGGTAATAATGGCATTATCTATCTTTTTAACATTAAAAGTCCAGGCTATTGACAGGCAATGTAAACACAGCCAGCAAAAGAAATTACACTCCCATGTAGGGTGTAGAAGAGATAACTAATACAATTATAATTTTCCATAGTTTTCTCTAAGTGCCTGATATTCAAAAAATCGCTGCTCTGGCGAGATATTCAAAGAAGTCTCGTTGGTACACTGAGGCCCTTAAAAAAAATTTAGAAACACAAATTTTATCTTGAGATATGTTTATGTCGCTATGTAGTGTTCTTTTTGTGAAACAGAGACTCTTTTACATTATATTACAAGGTCTAAAAAAGATCCCAAAGCTTTTCTGTAATTTCTCTCCATGCTGATGAGGTTTTGAATATAAGGCCCTCAGTATTGAGCTTTGGGTTACAGACAAATATAAGATTAGAAAGCATTTGTGTATACACAAAGTGATAACATAATGAGATCTTATTTTACCTGCAAGCTTAACCCATTGTAATAGGCTGTTGTATCAAACCACAAAAACAGCTAATTTATATACACAAACCTGAAAATTCAATTTCTAATACATTTTATACTCTGCAGCTTTTATAACAAGTTATTGGAAATACATTAAGGGAAAAACTATTTTACAATATACTGTCCCTTTAAAGGGACACTCAAGTCAAAATTAAACGTTAATGATTCAGAAAGAGAATGCAATTTTAAACAATTTCCAATTTACTTCTATTAACAAAATATGCACAGCCTTTTTATATTTTGACTTTTTGAATAACCAACTCCTTCTGAGCATGTGCAAGAATTCACAGTATATATGTATATGCATTTGTGATTGGCTGATGGCTGTCACATGGTACACTGGGAGTGGAAATAGACATAACTTTGAAATTTGTCAGAAAAAAAAATTACTTGAAGTTCAGACTAAGGGGTTGATTTATCAAAGGCTTCGCAAGCCTTTCGACCCACTACTGCTGCAGGTTCTCACAAGAGAATCTGCATGCCGTATTTAACAAGCAGTGGTCATAAGACCGCTGCTTCCCTAATCTTTTGCCACCTCTAAAGTGGTAAAATTCAATCTCCGTGGTCTAGTCCAACTGTGGAGATTGAGAACTCGTGCGTGATTGGCTGTGCGCGGGCAGGGGGCGGGTTTGCACGCGAGCGTAAAATAGCACTCGTGTGCAATGCTGAATTCCGCCAGTGCGCCCCTGTCTGCCTCAGCTAGATAAATCGCCCTCTAAGCGCTATTGCATTGTCTTGTTATCCTGCATTTGTTGTTTATGCAAATCTACTGTATTTACTGGTCCGTTAATTACATGGTCTGTGTGAATAATGAAAGTTTAATCTTGACTTTAAAGTCCCTTTAACTGGACAGTCCAATATTTTAAGCAGTTGTTCAGTAAAATATAAAAATATGGACCCTTAAAGAAACATTAAAGTCAGAATTAAACATTAACAGTACAGATAGAGCATGCAATTTTAAGAGACTTTTCAGTCCACTTCTATTACCAAATGTGCCTCCTTCTCTTGGTATCCTGTGTTGCAAAAGCATATCTAGGTAGGCTCAAGGTCAGCAATGCCCTATTAGGAGATTGGTGGCTACACATATAGCTCTTGTGATTGGCTCACCAGATATGTTCAGTTAGGTTCCAGTTCTGCATTGCTACTCTGGAGCAGACTTTAACTTTGTGTAAAATCCTTTTGCAGAGGTTAAACGCATAGTTATATACAAGCAATAGTGCAATTACAAAATGTTCTAACAAATTAGAACATTTTTCTTTTGCATTTTAATGTCCCTTTAACTAATTGTGGGCCATATGTATATATGCCTTACAGGGTCTTCAGAGCTATGGTTCTGATCTGAGGTATGATATAGGTACATACGGGACTGGTGCTTCAGCCAATGGGGTCTGATCTAAGGCCTTATTTGGATTTAGGACCACAATGAATTAATTAGCCAGTATTTAATGCATAACAGCTGGCAACCCTAATAGCGAAGCATTTTATCAGTTGTCTATTTAATGATGTGCAAACCACAATGGGACATAAAAAGGCGTATTGAAAGCTATTTAGTAAATAGTAAAATAATAAATAATTTACCTGTGGTTTTAAGGTTTTAAATAGGGTGGGATTATTTTTCTTTTTTTTTTCCAATTAACCTTTAGTGACAGCAAAATATATTTTATATATTGTGTGCTGTCTAGAATGTAAGTCACATGCAACAATTTATCATAACAGAATTTGTCAGGTGTACGTGGCATTTGTACTTATCAACAGAGATACTGCAGTTCTTTTCTGCCTTTTGAGCACCTTCCACGTTCTTTATTTTGTTTCTATATTACTGCTATTCCATATGATTCTTAGGATTTTGGAAAGCATAACTCAGAACTGATAATATAACTCTAAAGGAAATCACTTTAAAATAATACGAGACTGAAAAGTCAGATTATATGTATTTCAAAAAATATTAGTTTTTAATGAACTACCTTCCTACTTTGCTATTTTATTCTGTGTCTACGAAAGTCTTTACAAAGGCATCAATGTCATTTTTTATTTCTTTGGTTCAACAAGATGGAATATTCTAAAACGCATTACATTTCTTTTTCAAGTATGGCCTTGTCATTAAGATAGCTTTATTTTCTGTCCATCAACAGAACTTTTTTTCAGCCAATAAGCAATTGATTAGTGAGTATTAGTTGTGTACAAACATACATTTCCTTTTCAGTTAAAAAAGCTATTTTTTATATAAATATTTTATGGTTGCTGCTATTGCATGATAGAACACGTGCGCACGGAAGGTAAGATTACGGCATAAAGCCAAAACGTGTCAGCTGGTTATGTTGACAATCCCACAGCACCATTACACCTATGTGATTTTACGTTTGAAGTAAATAAAGGATTTTTGTTTTAAATACTCTGGGATCCTTCATCTCTTTAAAGGTTCAAAGAAATGAATGCGATCCTCGCCGGGAAAGTTACAACTTGATTTTTATTAGAAACTTTAAAACAAGTGGAAGATTTGTAGCAGCATGCAGAGTGAGCGCAGCAGTTGGCTTATGCGTTTCGGCTGACAAGCTGTAATCATAGCCTATGATTGATGCCGGAGAAGAGATTGGTTTGAGTGTCACAGCAGAAAGGCATAGTGTAATCTACTGCAATATTGAATAATATATTACAATTAGTCTCACACTCTATATGTGTATTTGTATGACTATCCTTCATCTCTTTACCATATCCATGGAAGTAATAGCAAATTTTTCCTGAACATTACTGTTAAAACTAGAGTTAACTTTTAATGTATTGTTTTGTATTTTATTGTTGGCTAAAATATTTATTTTACAAATTGTTACAGGCATATGAAGCCCAAAATGTTTCTTTTGTGATTCAGACAGAGCATACCATTTTCATTTTTTTTTCCAATTCGCTTCATTCCCATGATATTCTGTGTTAAAGAGATACCTAAATAGGCATCTGGGGCACTACATTGCAGGAAATAGTGTTGTCATTTAGAGTTATTGCAAATTGATAACATTCTTTCAAAACTGCTGCTATATAATACGCCAGAAATGAGCTGGCTCCTAAGCATACATCCCAGATTTTCAACAAAAAATAAAAAGAGAACAAATTGAAAAAGTAAACTGAGAAAGTTGTTTAAAATTGCATGCTCTATCTGAATCATGATAGAAACATTTTTGGTTTCATATCCCTTTAATTCTATTTTCCTCCTTCTCTCTAGTATGGAGAAAAATAAGCAACAACTCATTTATTATAAGGTATTTTTTATATATTTTCCTAGCATGAGACTTCATAATATTATTACTATCTAACTACACAAAAGCAAAGTATCTAATTCAAAGGCGCACAGTGCACCGAACTGTTGCCTCGCAGGCTGCTAATGTAGCTTAAATAAAGTAGATCCAAATATAAATATACAGCCTTTGGCAGCATTCATGCCCCAAGCTGAGATTCTGGTTACAGCAATCTTTCTTTAGAACTATTTGGCACATGTTCATATTTTTCCTCACACAATCGCTTCAAAAGAAAGCAACAGAAATAATAAACAAAGGTGTAGCTCTACCATCTGCACAAAGGATAAGCTTCTAATTGGTAAAAAGAGGCTTTAATAAATACTGGTAAATAAATAAGATCATAGATATTACAATTACGTATATTTATTTGTTATTTTTGTATCTAATTTGTCTAGGTTCTTAACTAATGTAGGGCGATTCCTTATTTTTATACATTTTATTAAGTGTTATACAATAAATTATGTGGTAATTAATTAATTTAATAATGTATTGCATTAACAAAGTGTAAAATCTTATTTAAAACTAATACAATAGTATCAATTTTGTACTTCCTAATGCCCACTGGTTGACAAAGGGCAATCCCATAAACCCACTGGTTGAGAGGGACACACCTCTGCAAGCCTGACAAACAGTGGCGTATTTAGGTTTTGTGCTGCCCTAGGCACTCAAAATTTTGCTCCCCTCCCCCACACAAAGATTTAGGCCTTTTTTGGCCATAATATTTTTTGCTCAGGAGTAATGTAAATTTTTTATGGCCTTTCCAAAATAAATGTACACACACAGTCACAGACACATATACATACACACACGCATATCTACCTATTGCTGCAATTTATATAAAAAACAAAAACAAATAAACACAGATTTCTTTAAAGGGACAGTCTACAATAGAATTTTTATTGTTTTAAAAGATAGATAATCCTTTTATTACCCATTCACCAGTTTTGCATAACCAACAAAATTATATTAATATACGTTTTACCTCTGCGATGACCTTGTATCTAAGCATCTTCTGACAGCCCCTGATCACACAACTTTTTATTTATTATCTATTGAGTTGCATTTATTACTGTGTTGTGTTAACGCTTAAATAACTCCTTGGCGTGAACACATTGTTATCTATATGGCCCACATGAACTAGCAGTCTCCTGTTGTGAAAAGCTAATAAAAAGCAGGTGATAAGAGGCTCTCTGTAGTGGCTTAGAAACAGGCAGACATTTAGAGGTTTAAATGTTATAAAGTATAATAATATAACAGTGTTGGTTGTGCAAAGCTGGGGAATGTTAAACAATAACAGATTTAGTGTTGACTGTCCCTTTAAACAATAGTTCCCCAAACACAATACTAAGTGCTGAAAGCCAACAGAACTAAAGGCAATAGCTAACTAAATAAAATAAAGGTTCATAGCTACCTCAAAACTGTAAGCTCCTTGGGCAGACTCTTATTATACCCCCTAGAATGTAAGCTCTTTGGACAAAATCTCTCATTATATACCTGTATAATACTTATATTATAACTGTAAGCTTCTTACAAATATAGCCACAAAAAATGCTGCCCCTCCCAATCTACTGCCCTAGGCAAGTGCCTTGTTTGCCTAGGCCAAAATATACCCCTGCAGACAGGAAATGTTCATTTGTTTAGCATGGGAAAATGAATTGTCCCTTGGACTCACTTCCCATCATTCAAATTCTTCTAGTTCTTAGAGGGACATTAACCCACATTTTTTCTTTCATGATTCAGATAGAACATACATTTTTAAACAACTTTCCAATTTACTTCTATTATCAAAATGTCTTTGTTTTCTTGTTATCCTTTGTTAAAAAGTAGGGATGTAAGCTCAGGAGTGTGCATGTGTCTGCAGCACTATATAGCAGCAGTTTTGCAACAATGTTATATCTTAGCAAAAGCACTAGATGGAAGCACTATTTAATGTCATGTAGTGCTTCAGGCATGTGCACGCTACCTACCCAAGTATCTCTGCAACAAAAAAATAACAAGAGAACAAAACAAATTTGATAATAGAAACATATTGGAAACTTTTTTAAAAATTGTATTCTCTATCTAAATAATTAAAGGAAAAAAATGTTTTTTATATCCCTTTAAGCTATCCTTAGGACTGGAGCAAATTCACTGTTTTGGAGAGGTCTGGTGAATACAATGTTTTTCTTTTTTAGACCTTTGTAAAAATCATGCAGCATAACTATACTTTGCTCTTGTATGTTCAGTATTCATTTCTAGAAACAACAGAGTCCATTAGAGGAGTTATACAGTGTCTCAGTCCAATAGAAAAACCATTAGAAAATACATTTGTTGTATCATTTTCCAATTGCTTTGTACTATTATTATTATTATTATTATTATTATTATTAAAAAAAATAAACCATTAGAAAACACCTTTCAAGTAGATTTTTACAGGATTTCTGGACTTCTTTTATAGAGCCTTGATCTCTTGATAGCTTATTTTGACCTGTTTTTAAGTAGCAATTCTTTGTTGTTTGCAAAATCTTTTCAAAGATTGTGTGCATGTTTTGTTAATAAATATAAATATATATATATATATATATATATATATATATATATATATATATATATATATATAAAAGATTGTTTCCTGGTTTAATATATATATGATATATATTTACATTTTGTACATGCAGGGGACAGTAAAGTCAACAATAAAGTTTCATGATTCTGAGGTTTTTAATTAAACAAAATGTCTTAACAGTGATTTAAAGGGATAAGTCATATGAGAAGGTTTTGGACTGGGAAGGGCTCAGAGGTGTATGTTGGTGGATTTGTGTGTGTGTATGTATGTGCATGTATGTATGTGTGCACACACATACACATCTATCACACACACACACACATATACAGTATATATATATATATATATATATATATATATATATATATATATATATATATATATATATATATATATATATATATATATATATATATATATAACAACTGTGTGCTCTGCCAAAATCTTAACAAGATGTACCAGTATGTTGAACTGGACTCGGCAAAGATCCCAACTGCACAACACATAAGCAGGCACCACAACTTGTTCCAACCACCTTTATTGTGTCAAAACATAACACATAACGTTTTGGCCCCTCACAGAGGCCTTGGTCACATAAATAATATTCCACACAACTTATAACAACACACCCCTACAATAGTGCCTAATATACCCACAGGAGATAACCTGATACGCTGCAAGCAAGACTGCGTGACTCATCACATCAATCCAAATAGAAAACACATGCATTGTGGACGTCATCAGAGCGAGTCCGTTGTCATGGTGATCGCCGAACACAAAGCCAGCAGCTGTACATGATACAACGTAACAGTGAGTCGCCTACACATGGCGTTTCCTCAGCTGGTGAAATGTATGTTATTGAGATCACCATAGTAACGTATGGATGCTACATCAGTCGACGATCGCAGCAGTATCAGGGATCCACCTTTCATAAAAAAAACATTAGCGTATGCTAGTAAGAAACACAAAAAAGGAGAATGATGCTAATAGCAAACAAATCTTTAACCCAAAGTTAACTTGCCAACACTTTAAACTTATATTTCATCTTATCGGCATATGTTTCACATATTACTCCTATTAGCAGACCTAGCGTAATTTTTTAAAAACAAGAAAAGAGCAAACCGCAATGTGCCCCAAGGATATGGTAAAAACACATAACTTTGAAGAAAGGAGACCAACAGTCCTTATTTGTAGAAACAACTTTAATCGATCATAGTGTTGAGACCATTAGGTGAAATAGTTCCTAGCCTATGTATCCACCTAGATTCCAACCTCAATAATGCCTTGGCTCGATCACCACCACGTCTTGACTTTGGTATATGATCAATCAGGATTGTCCTCATAGTAGGGATCGAATGTCTAGCTTGCTGAAAGTGGCGTGCCACTGGTTGATCTGATCCGCATTTTTCCAAGGCTAATCAAATTGCAGATTTGTGTTTCGCCAGCCGCTCCCTGAATGTAATGGTGGTTTTACCAATATAGTACAGGGAGCATAGGCAAATGATGATGTAAACGACATGGTCTGATGTACAAGTCAGCCTGTCGTATCTGAAACATCTGATTTGTGTGCGGATGATGGAACCGATTTCCTGTGATCATTCCATCCCTCTATATATACAAACTGTGAAGAAACTGTGAAGAACTCTGCTATTCTACCTTTGAGTTAACTCAAGCACTAACATTTTACTCTCAACTTGTAATATGAGAGTAAAATGGAAGCACAATGCATGACCATATCACTTATACACTCCATTTGTAATATACTTGTAATCTATCCCAATATGTGCAGTTTTATCTCATTAAAATGGCAGCTTTTTTGAAAACATAGTAATCTTAAGGCGCGTTATTAAAATATAATTTATATAATATTAAAAAAAATAATAAAAATGATTAAAAATTAATAAATATACTGTAAAATATTCTGAATAATCCATAGAGTATATCTGTATATTTTAGAGTATGTTTAATTATTTTTTATCATTTTAATTTTGTTTAATATTTTATATGTAATATTTCAATAGTGCGTTAAGATTATTACATTTTCATGTGTGCTAACACGACCACGTTTAAATCTAAATTGCGAAACTCAATGTGCAAAACACATATTTTACATTCCTGTTCTTCACATAGAAAATAATGTACTTTTTATTATTAAATATATATTTCAATGTATAATTGATACTGTTCATGTAAAATATATATATACATATATAGATATACAGGTACAGGTATATATAGATATATATATGGATATATTAAAGTGATGGTAAATCCTAGCGTTTGTGAAACGCTAGGATTTACCAGTGGTACAAATAAAGGAGACTTTCAGTCATGAAGTACAAAATACTTCATGCTGAAAGTTCCTTTATTTTCCTGCAGCGTATGCTGTGCTGAGCCCCTCAGGCCTCCAATGGCAGAACGCTATTTTTTCAAATAAAAAGGACATTATACTGTAGGACATATAAGTGAAGAACATTGGATTGTTAAATATGTCCAGTAAATATATAGTAAAACACATAAATATATATGTACACACACACACACACATATATATATATATATATATATATATATATATATATATGCACACACACTCACCTATTTCGACAGGTATATGTATGCATCTCTATGTTAAAGTCCTTTGCCTGTCTTTTTTTTTCTAACACCTGACCTCATATCTTTGAGCCTTTATAACTTTTAAAACAATATTTTTTTAATACGTTTTTTTAAATGGTGTTTATATGAGTGTAACTGTACTGTTAAATGTTTTTTTGATGTTTTTTGTTCAACTTTTTTTCTCATGTAACAGTTAACAAGAGCTCTGAAGTCCCGCTAACCCGACGCACGTTGCATTTAATTGTGCTCCATTAAACACGTTTACTTGCAACTCATAATACGTGCCCTACTTCTGACACACCCAAAGAGCTGCAATATACTCTTTATCGCTTGAGCGCAACATTTGCCGCTCCATTAATAATCTAGCCTATATATATATATATATATATATATATATATATATATATATATATATATATATATATATATATATATATATATATATATATATATATATACACCTCTAATTTGAAAGAGGAGGGTGCCACCTTTCAAATAAAGGGGTTGAAGTTCTGATCACAATCCAGGTGATAACAATATTTTCATATTGGTATGATAGAGGGAATACGGTTCCTGGACCTATCACCATTTGCTAAACAGAACAGCTTTTCAGCGTAGTGATGAAAGTATTAATCCAACTCTCATAGAAACAGAAATTTGCTGTTAGATAAAAAAAGAAAAAGGCCCATTAAGTTTCCCCATACTACACATTACTTATTTCTTAGGATAGCATTTGGAGTGTACCAGGAAATTTTTATTCTTTTATAGTCCTTACTATGCAAGTGCAGATATTTATACCATACAAATAATGCTGCTATGTGACGTCACATATATCCTAAGAGCGCACAACCTAATTAATGCTTATGCTTCTTGCCATTATATTACTATTGCTATCACATTGCAATATAATTGTTTATGTTTTGGTCAGTACGTCATCTCGTTTTACATGTTGCAATTCTTTAATTGTCTTGTTTAAAGGGACATCATACACAAGATTTTTCTTTGCCTAAATGTTTTGTAGATGATTCATTTATATAGCCCATCTTGGGAGTGTTTTTGTAATAGTATAAGAATTGTGCGCAGAGCTAGTTTACCAAACTCCTAAAGATCCTAAGAGATCCCCTACAATTAGGAAATAAATTAAAGAGCCAAAAAAAGTGTACTTAGGAGCGCTCAAAGGATAAAGGTAAGGAATAATAACAAGATCTGTATCAGATTATTTATTCTAAAAGATCACGTATACAAGAAATGTAT
Organism: Bombina bombina; assembly: GCF_027579735.1. Taxonomy (NCBI): domain Eukaryota; kingdom Metazoa; phylum Chordata; class Amphibia; order Anura; family Bombinatoridae; genus Bombina; species Bombina bombina. The sequence goes on along the minus strand of NC_069501.1, from coordinate 326,704,442 downwards.
TTATTATAAAATAAAGCAGCAATAATATAACAATTGTACTATGTATCTAAAATCACATCAGTTGCAGCACAGTAGACATAAACAGAAATAAAGCAGCAATAATAAGGCAATGGTTACTTTGTAACTCAAAACGAAGCAATTGCAACAATGCAAACAATAAAATATCGGACGTCTCCGATTATGTGAAAGAATGTAAAAAATATATAAAACTAGGTATATTGCCACCATTAAAAAACATGGATCAAATCGTTTGCAAACGGATATTGGTAAAATTTGCCAGAAAAAAATTCTTTATCCCAGGCAGTTTAAACTTTCGCAGACAGATTAAGTCCCATGCAGAGTTATATTTTCCTATTCAAACCATAGGTATGCGGGTATTAAGCACAATCCTTATGCAGATATTATAGCACAGTACCTGACTTGGAGGAGTAATAGTATGTTATGAGACCGCAGCTTGACTTACTAGCTGTAATTCTATTGGCTGATTAGAATAGCCAATAGAATTACAGTAGCTCTTATTCTATTGGCTAATCAAATCAGCCAATAGAATTAAAGTAGCTCTCATCCGATTGGCTGATTTGAATTTGAAGGCTCAAATCAGCCAATAGGAATTCAAGGGACGACATTTTTAATTGCGTACCTTGAATTCCGATTCAGTGTATGGCGGCGATCGCATGAAGAGGATCCTCCACGCTCCATGGCTCCGGTCTTCAGTTCCAGCGTCGCCAATCTTCAGTTCCTGCATCACTGGTCTTCAGTTCCAGAGAGGACGGTCTTCAGCTCCGCGGACATCGGTCTTCAACTCCTCCGCTCCGCGCCGGCTGGTTCTTGGAAGAAGAAGAGGTCGCCGCCTGGAACAGGACCTTCTCCGCCGGTCTTCAGGACAGGTAAGGAGCACTTGGGGGTTAGACTTAGGTTTTTTTAAGGGGGGATAGGGTGGGTTTTAGAGTAGGGGTGTGTGGGTGGTGGGTTGTAATGGGGGGGGTTGTTCTAGTTTTTCCACAGGTAAAAGAGCTGATTACTTTGGGGCAATGCCCCACAAAAGGCCCTTTTAAGGGCTGGTAATAGAGCTGATTACTTTTTGTAGTTTAGTTTAGGGTAGGGACATTTTTTTTATTTTGGGGGGCTTTGTTATTTTATTAGGGGGCTTAGATTAGGTGTAATTAGCTTAAAATTCTTGTAATCTTTTTTTATTTTTTGTAATTTAGTGTTTGTTTTTTTGTAATTTAGTTTAGTGTATTTAATTATATTTTAGTTTAGATAATTGTAGTTTATTTAATTAATGTAACTTAGGTTAGGATTTATTTTACAGGTAAATTGGTAATTATTTTAACTAGGTAGCTATTAAATAGTTATTAACTATTTAATAGCTATTGTACCTAGTTAAAATAAATACCATGTTACCTGTAAAATAAATATAAACCCTAAAATAGCTACAATGTAATTATTAATTATATTGTAGCTATCTTAAGGTTTATTTTATAGGTAAGTATTTAGTTTTAAATAGGAATATTTTAGTTAATAAGATTAATATTATTTAGATTTATTGCAATAATAATTAAGGCCTAGATTTGGAGTTTGGATTCTATCAGCCAATCGGAATTAAGGTAGGAATTTTCTGATTGGCTGATGGAATCAGCCAATCAGAATCAAGTTCAATCCGATTGGCTGATCCAATCAGCCAATCAGATTGAGCTCGCATTCTATTGGCTGTTCCGATCAGCCAATAGAATGCGAGCTCAATCTGATAGGCTGATTGGATCAGCCAATCGGATTGAACTTGATTCTGATTGGCTGATTCCATCAGCCAATCAGAAAATTCCTACCTTAATTCCGATTGGCTGATAGAATCCTATCAGCCAATCGGAATTCGAGGGACGCCATCTTGGATGACGTCCCTTAAAGGAACAGTCATTCGTCGTTCAGTCGTCGGGCCGGATGGATGTTCCGCGCTGGAGGTCTTCAGGATCCTGCCGCTTCGCTCCGGATGGAAGACCATAGAAGATGCCGCCTGGATGAAGACTTCAATCGGATGGAAGATCCTCTTCTGCCCCGCTTGGATGAAGACTTTGACCGGATCATGGACCTCTTCAGCCCCCCGCTTGGGCTTGGATCAGGACATCGGAGGAGCTCTTCAGGACGGATCGGTGAACCTGGATGGTGAAGACAAGGTAGGAAGATCTTCAGGGGCTTAGTGTTAGGTTTATTTAAGGGGGATTTGGGTTAGATTAGGGGTATGTGGGTGGTGGGTTGTAATGTTGGGGGGGGGGGTATTGTATGTTTTTTTTTACAGGCAAAAGAGCTGAAATTCTTGGGGCATGCCCCGCAAAGGGCCCTGTTCAGGGCTGGTAAGGTAAAAGAGCTTTTACCTTTTTTAATTTAGAATAGGGTAGGGAATTTTTTATTTTGGGGGTCTTTGTTATTTTATTAGGGGGCTTAGAGTAGGTGTAATTAGTTTAAAATTGTTGTAATATTTTTCTTATGTTTGTAAATATTTTTTTATTTTTTGTAACTTAGTTCTTTTTTATTTTTTGTACTTTAGCTAGTTTATTTAATTGTATTTATTTGTAGGAATTGTGTTTAATTAATTTATTGATAGTATAGTGTTAGGTTAATTGTAGGTAATTGTAGGTAGTTTATTTAATTAATTTATTGATAGGGTAGTGTTAGGTTTAATTATATCTTAGGTTAGGATTTATTTTACAGGTAAATTTGTTATTATTTTAACTAGGTAACTATTAAATAGCTATTGTACCTGGTTAAAATAATTACCAAGTTGCCTGTAAAATAAATATAAATCCTAAAATAGCTATAATATAATTATAATTTATATTGTAGCTATATTAGGATGTATTTTACAGGTAAGTATTTAGCTTTAAATAGGAATAATTTATTTAATAAGAGTTAATTTATTTCGTTAGATTTAAATTATATTTAACTTAGGGGGGTGTTAGAGTTAGGGTTAGACTTAGCTTTAGGGGTTAATCCATTTATTATCGTAGCGGTGAGCTCCGGTCGTCAGATTAGGGGTTAATAATTGAAGTTAGGTGTCGACGATGTTAGGGAGGGCAGATTAGGGGTTAATACTATTTATTATAGGGTTAGTGAGGCGGATTAGGGGTTAATACATTTATTATAGTAGCGCTCAGGTCCGCTCGGCAGATTAGGGGTTAATAAGTGTAGGCAGGTGTTGGCGACGTTGAGGGGGGCAGATTAGGGGTTAATAAATATAATATAGGGGTCGGCGGTGTTAGGGGCAGCAGATTAGGGGTACATAAGGATAACGTAGGTGGCGGCGCTTTGCGGTCGGAAGATTAGGGGTTAATTATTGTAAGTAGCTGGCGGCGACGTTGTGGGGGGCAGGTTAGGGGTTAATAAATGTAATACAGGGGTCGGCGGGGTTAGGGGCAGCAGATTAGGGGTACATAAGTATAACGTAGGTGGCGGTCGGCAGATTAGGGGTTAAAAAATTTTAATCGAGTGGCGGCGATGTGGGGGGAGCTCGGTTTAGGGGTACATAGGTAGTTTATGGGTGTTAGTGTACTTTAGAGCACAGTAGTTAAGAGCTTTATAAACCGGCGTTAGCCCAGAAAGCTCTTAACTCCTGCTATTTTCCGGCGGCTGGAGTTTTGTCGTTAGATGTCTAACGCTCACTTCAGAAACGACTCTAAATACCGGCGTTAGAAAGATCCCATTGAAAAGATAGGATACGCAATTGATGTAAGGGGATCTGCGGTATGGAAAAGTCGCGGCTGAAAAGTGAGCGTTAGACCCTTTAATCACTGACTCCAAATACCAGCGGGCGGCCAAAACCAGCGTTAGGAGCCTCTAACGCTGGTTTTCACGGCTACCGCCGAACTCTAAATCTAGGCCTAAGTTAGGGGTGTTAGTATTAGATAGGGTTAATATAGTTAATATATATATAATATAATAACTATATTAATTATTAACTATATTAATAATATATATATATAATATAATAACTATATTAACTGTATTAACCCTAATATAATTAGGGTTAATATAGTTAATATAGGTGGCGGCGGTGTAGGGGGGTCAGATTAGGGGTTAATATATTTAATATAGGTGGCGGCGGTGTAGGGGGATTAGATTAGGCGTTAATATATTTAATATAGGTGGTGGCGGTGTAGGGGGATTAGATTAGGGGTTAATATATTTAATATAGGTGGCGGCGGTGTAGGGGGATTAGATTACAGGTAAAAGAGCTGATTACTTTGGGACAATGCCCCGCAAAAGGCCCTTTTAAGGGCTGGTAATAGAGCTGGTTACTTTGGGGCAATGCCCCGCAAAAGACCCTTTTAAGGGCTGGTAACAGAGCTGGTTACTTTGGGGCAATGCCCCGCAAAAGGCCCTTTTCAGGGCTATTTGTAATTTAGTTTAGGGTAGGGACATTTTAGTATTTTAGGGGGTAATACATTTATTATAGGTGGCGGCGGTGTAGGGGGATTAAATTAGGGGGTAATGTAGTTAAAATAGGTGGCGGCGGGGTAGGGGGTTAGACACTTAATGTAGGTGGCAGCGGGGTCCGGGAGCGGCGGTTTAGGGGTTAAACACTTTATTAGGGATTGTGGCGGGGGATTGCGGTTGACAGGTAGATAGACGTTGCGCATGCGTTAGGTGTTAGGTTTTATTTTGCAGCCAGTTTAGGGAGTTACGGGGCTCCAATACTCAGCGTAAGGCTTACTACGCCTGTATTTTGTGGCAAGGTGAAAATGGAGTAAGATTTCTCCATTTTCGTCACGTAAGTCCTTACGCTGTATATTGGATACCAAACTGCGCGGGTTTGGTATACCTGTCTATGGGCCAAAAAACTACGTCCGAAGGCAGAAATATATGAGCGTAACTTCTATGTTACGCCGTATATGTGATACCAAACCAGCGCAAAATTTGTCGTTGCCGGCTTTTGCGGGCGACGCTGCATATCGGATCGGGCCCCTGATATTTAGCAGTGTTAAAGCCTAAACCCTAAAATCTTGGCTTGAGTCCCAATCCGACCTCTGTTGTCCACAGAGGGTAATTTGGCACAAATTGCAGATATTGCAAATAATATAGAAATTATTCTGACTGCATAAATAAAAACATCAACACGTTTCTCCCTACGTGAGGGCTTTTTCAAGATCGTTTGCATTGTTGCAATTGCTTAGTTTTGAGTTACAAAGTAACCATTGCCTTATTATTGCTGCTTTATTTCTGTTTATGTCTACTTTGCTGCAACTGCTGTGATTTTAGATACAAAGTACAATTGTTATATTATTGCTGCTGCTTTATTTTATAATAAATACATTTCTTGTACACGTGATCTTTTAGAATAAATAATCTGATACAGATCTTGTTATTATTCCTTACCTTTAGCCTTAGAGCGCTCCTAAGTACACTTTTTTGAGTGTTTTGTAACAATGTATAGCTTTGCTTATTTTTTAAGACCATTGTGCTGACTCCTAACCAAGCCCCACAGTGTCAGATGTATACACACGTTTACAGACTCCTGCTGGATCCTGTTTATGTTATCTGTCTTTTCATATGCAGGGAAGGGGGGGGGGGTGTCTGTCTGCTTGTTTTCCCAGCCCCTTTCACTTGGTGTCCCAGCCAAACCTCTTCAACAGTGCTAGACTGGGAGCTTCTAAGTAAGTTTTGAAAAGGTTTTATATTGGATTTTTAGATCAGTATCTGTGCATATTATTCTTTAGTAGTGTCTATTACATGCGTTATATGAAAATTGGTGTATACTGTCCCTTTAATCAATTATTTGAACATCCCTGTTGTCTGAATTTTATGAGTATTTTTGTATTTGTTCTTTTTTTATATTGTTTCTCTTTACTCTATATTGTTGACCATTTTGAATGCCTTGTTTTAATGCTTACATATCTTGCGGCTCATAGGAGTTGCTGGAAACTGCAGAATGGATTGTAGCTGTTCACTGTGTTGCAGGGTTATTTCATATATGTGTGACTCTTTGCAAGATACATTCAGAACAGTAACCACCATTGATCAGATTGGACAGGCAAAAAAAAAACCTTTCAGTCTCCTGTTCAGTGTAATGAATTCTGATATGGTCAAATCTTCTTCCAGGTAGTGCGGCAATTTCAAAGTTGCTAATCCAGTTTGATCTGGCCAGTGGGGATGATTGGATATGAATCATCAGTCAGCATTCAGCTCTGAGTCAGAGTAGTGGCGCACACAAGCACATTGCTGCTGAGTCCCTGCTGCCAGTAGAGAATATGTTTTGCATTTTTAGAAGCAAGGTGTTAGTGCCTCTGCAAGTGTGCCTGGTTCAGTCTGTTTATTTTCTGTGCAGTGTACAATTCTTTTCTAACGTAATGATGTCACAAGATAAGACAGGTTCAGCTCCCTCGTTCTGCAAATCTATTGGATGCTTATTTATTACTGCATATTTATACAGTTTCATTGTAGATTTAATGTGATGCTTTCAGAGTTTTCATTTAGAAAAGTTGAACATTGCACTGCAAAATTCTCCTAAATACAAAACTCCTTAATTGCTGTTCAGAATGTTTCCCATGTTTATTAATTTATGAGCAACACTGAGGCCAGTTATCAATGTGTGCCTGAATATGTATGTTATCCGACTAAAATTAAAATCGAGAAATATGGAAAAATGTACAATTCCAATTTACAGAAAGTACAATCTCCTTTTAAGAAACATTTATTGTGCTAGTTTTAAAGGGACAGTTAACTCCAAAAATGTTATTGTTTAAAAAGATAGATAATCTCTTTATTACCCATTCCCCAGTTGTGCATAACCAACACTGTTATATTAATACACTTGTTACCTCTGTGATTACCATGTATCTAAGCCTCTTCTGACAACTCCCTGATCACATGATGTTCTATTTATTATCTACTGACCTGCATTTTAGCTAATTAAAGGGACATGAAACCCAAATTTTTCCTTTCATGATTTAGAAAGAGCATACAATTATAAACAACTTTCTAATTTACTTCTATTATCTAATTTGCTTCATTCTCTTGATATTCTTTGCTGAAAAGCATATCTAGATATGCTTAGTAGCTGCTAATTGGTAGCTGCACATAGATGCCTCCTGTGATTGGTTCACCGTGTGCATTGCTATTTCTTCATTAAAGTATATCTAAAGAATGAAGCAAATTAGGTAATAAAAGTAAATTGGAATGTTGTTTAAAATTGTATTCTCTACCTTAAACATGAAAGAAAATATTTGGGTATAGTGTCCCTTTAATGCTGTGTTGTGCACAACCCACGGGTGTGAGCACAATTTTATCTATATGGCTCACATGAAGTAGCAGTATCCTGTTATGAAAAGCTTATTTAAAAAAACATGTAATAAGAGGCTGTCTGTAGTGGCTTAGAAACAGGCAGAAATGTAGAGGTTTAAATGTTATAAAGTGTATTCATATAACAATGTTGGTTATGCAAAGCTGGGGAATGGGTAGTAAAGGCATTATCTTTTTAAAAAAATAAGAATTGTGGTGTTGACTGTCCCTTAAAGTATAGGTTTTTTATTTTGGGGGGTTTGGTGGGTGGGGGTTTTTACTGTTAGAGAGTGGACTTAGTATTTTTTTAAGGTAAAAGAGCGGTTTAACTTAGGGCAATGCCCTACAAAAGGCCCTTTTAAGGGCTATTGGTAGTTTAGTTTAGATTAGGGGGTGTTTTTATTTTGGGGGGCTTTTTATTTTCATAGGGATTAGGTTTCATTTTTTTATTTTTAATAATTTGGTTTATTATTTTATGTAATGTTAGACTTTTTTATTTTTTGTAATTTTAGATTTATTTAAATTGTTTTTTTTTTTTAAAGTAATGTTAGTTTTTTTATTTTAATTGTAACTTAGTATTTTTTAATTTATGTAATTGGGGTTAATTTAGGGGGTGTTAGGTTAGGGTAGGGGGCTTAGTAATTTAATTAGTTACTTGCGTTGTGGGGGTTTGGTAGTTTAGGGGTTAATAGATTTATTAGGTTAATTGCGATGTGGTTTAATGGCGGATTAGGGTTTATAGTTTAATTAGGTTAATTGCAATGTGGGTGAATGGCATTTTAGGGATTAATAGTTTAATTAGGTTAATTGTGATGTGGGTGAATGGCAGATTAGTGGTTAGTAGTTTAATTAGGTTAATTTAGATGTGGGTGAATGGCGGATTAGGGGTTAATAGTTTAATTAGGTTAATTGCGATGTGGGTGAATGACGGATTAGGGGTTAATACATTTATTAGTTAGATCGTGATGTGGTGAATGGCGGATTAGGGGTTAATACATTTATTAGTTAGATTGCGATGTGGGTGAATGGCGGGTTAGGGGTTAATAGTTTTATTAGGTAGATTTTGATGTTGGGGTTGGTGGATTAGCGTTTAATAGTTTTATTAGTTATTGTGGTGGGGAGTTTGCGGTTGACAGGTAGATAGATATTGTGCAGATAGGTGTTTGTTAATATTTTAAGGCAGTTACTGGAGTTACGGTGCTCACATTTTCAGTGCAAGGCTTGCTGTGCCTGTCTATGTGTGGCAAGTTGAAAATGGAGTAAAATTTCTCCATTTTCACCATGTAAGTATATGTGATACCGATTTGCAATGCAGTTTTATGTTAGCTTATAGGAGTATAATTTGAGGGCAACGGGTGAAATATACGCGCCGCATTTATATGCGGCGCCATATATGTGATAGCAAAACCAGACTAAACACCGGCCGTCGCCCGCATATGTAATCTCGCCCATAATTTCTGGCACTCCTTGTGTGTGTGTGTGTATATATATATATATATATATATATATATATATATATATATATATATACAAAAACATAGCTCTACCCTCCTTGCGACAACTGCCTGGGTGCAAAGATGCAAATACATACGAAATAAGGATTGCACTCACAGGTCTTTCATCAACTTAAGTACAAGTACTTTAACGTTCCACATTAAAGTACTTGTACTTAAGTTGATGAAAGACCTGTGAGTGCAATCCTTATATTATATATATATATATATATATATATATATATATATATATATATATACATATATATATATATATATATATATATATACACAGTATCTCACAAAAGTGAGTACACCCCTCACATTTTTGTAAATATTTTATTATATCTTTTCATGTGACAACACTGAAGATATGACACTTTGCTACAATGTAAGGTAGTGAGTGTACAGTCTGTATAACAGTGTAAATTTGCTGTCCCCTAAAAATAACTCAACACACAACCATTAATGTCTAAACCATTGGCAACAAAAGTGAGTACACCCCTAAGTGGAAATGTCCAAATTCGGCCCAAAGTGTCAATATTTTGTGTGACCATCATTATTTTCCAGCACTGCCTTAACCCTCTTGGGCATGGAGTTCACCAGATCTTCACAGGTTGCCACTGGAGTCTTCTTCCACTCCTCCATGACGACATCATGGAGCTGGTGGATGTTAGAGACTTTGTGCTGCCCCACCTTCCGTTTGAGGATGCCCCACAGATGCTCAATAGGGTTTAGGTCTGGAGACATGTTTGGCCCATCCATCACCTTTACCCTCAGCTTCTTTAGCAAGGCAGTGGTCATCTTGGAGGTGTGTTTTGGGGTCATTATCATGTTGGAATACTGCCCTGCGGCCCAGTCTCCAAAGCAAGGGGATCATGCTCTGCTTCAGTATGTCACAGTACATGTTGGCATTAATGGTTCCCTCAATAAACTGTAGCTCCACAGTGCCGGCAGCACTCATGCAGGGCCAGACCATGACACTCCCACCACCATGCTTGACTGTAGGCAAGACACACTTGTTTTTGAAATCCTCACCTGGTTGCCGCCACACACACTTTACACCATCTGAATCAAATAAGTTTATCTTGGTCTCATCAGACCACAGGACATGGTTCCAGTAATCCATGTCATTAGTCTGCTTGTCTTCAGCAAACTGTTTGTGTGCTTTCTTGTTCATCATCTTTAGAAGAGGCTTCCTTCTAGGATGACAGCCATGCAGATCAATTTGATGCAGTGTGCGGCGTATGGTCTGAGCTCTGACAGGCTGACCCCCACCCCTTCAACCTCTGCAGAAATGCTGACAGCACTCGTATGTCTATTTTCCAAAGATAACCTCTGGATATGATGCTGAGCATGTGCACTCAACCTCTTTGGTCAACCATGACGAGGCCTGTTCTGAGTGGAACATGTCCTGTGAAACCACTGTATGGTCTTGTTCACTGTGCTGCAGCTCAGTTTCAGGGTCTTGGCAATCTTCCTATAGCCTAGGCCATCTTTATGTAGAGCAAAAATTATTTTTTTCAGATCCTCTGAGAGTTCTTTGCCATGAGGTGCCTTGTTGAACTTCCAGTGACAAGTAGTATGAGTGTGACAGGGATAACACCAAATATAACACACCTGCTCCCCATTCACACCTGAGACCTTGTAACACTAATGAGTCACATGATACCGGGGAGGGAAAATGGCTAATTGGGCCCAATTTGGACATTTCCACTTAGGGGTGTACTCACATTTGTTGCCAACGGTTTAGACATTAATGGCTGTGTGTTGAGTTATTTTGAGGGGACAGCACATTTACACTGTTATACAGGCTGTACACTCACTACTTTACATTGTAGCAAAGTGTAATTTCTTCAGTGTTGTCACATGAAAAGATATAATAAAATGTTTACAAAAAATGTGAGGGGTGTACTCACTTTTGTGAGAACCTATATATATATATATATATATATATATACACACACACACACACAACACACATATAAAGTCCAGCACTCTCTTGCAAGCACACAGCTAGATTAAAAACAAAATAGAGGAGTTATGTACATCATTTGGCCAAATGGTAATAGAGCCAGGACTACATCAAGGTCTCTTCCTCCCTGGGTCCCTAACCTATAGCCAATGAATGCCTTCAATAAAACAGACTGAGATACAAACAAGAGCAACATGGGCCCATTGTAATTTCCCTAGACACATACAAAACACAGAAATGGCTGCACGCACTTGTTTTTTAAATCCTCACCTGGTTGCCGCCACACATGCGTTACACCATCTGAATCAAATAAGTTTATCTTGGTCTCATCAGACCACAGGACATGGTTCCAGTAATCCATGTCATTAGTCTGCTTGTCTTCAGCAAACTGTTTGTGTGCTTTCTTGTTCATCATCTTTAGAAGAGGCTTCCTTCTAGGATGACAGCCATGCAAATCAATTTGATGCAGTGTGCGGAGTATGGTCTGAGCTCTGACAGGCTGACCCCCACCCCTTCAACCTCTGCAGAAATGCTGACAGCACTCATATGTCTATTTTCCAAAGATAACCGCTGGATATGACGCATAGCATGTGCACTCAACTTCTTTGGTCGACCATGACGAAGCCTGTTCTGAGTGGAACCTGTCCTGTGAAACCAATGTATGGTCTTGTTCACTGTGCTTCAGCTCAGTTTCAGGGTCTTGGCAATCTTCCTATAGCCTAGGCCATCTTTATGTAGAGCAAAAATTATTTTTTTCAGATCCTCTGAGAGTTCTTTGCCATGAGGTGCCTTGTTGAACTTCCAGTGGCAAGTATGAGTGTGACAGGGATAACACCAAAAATAACACACCTGCTCCCCATTCACACCTGAGACCTTGTAACATTAATGAGTCACATGATACCGGGGAGGGAAAATGACTAATTGGGCCCAATTTGGACATTTCCACTTAGGGGTGTACTCACTTTTGTTGCCAACGGTTTAGACATTAATGGCTGTGTGTTGAGTTATTTTGAGGGGACAGCACATTTACACTGTTATACAGGCTGTACACTCACTACTTTATATTGTAGCAAAGTGACATTTCTTCAGTGTTGTCACATGAAAAGATATAATAAAATGTTTACAAAAAATGTGAGGGGTGTACTCACTTTTGTGAGAACCTGTATATGTATATATATATATATATATATATATATATATATATATATATATATATATATATATATATATATATATATATATATATATACATATATATATATATATATATATATATATATATATATACACACAACACATATAAAGTCCAGCACTCTCTTGCAAGCACACAGCTAGATTAAAAACAAAATAGAAGAGTTATGTACATCATTTGGCCAAATGGTAATAGAGCCAGGACTACATCAAGGTCTCTTCCTCCCTGGGTCCCTAACCTATAGCCAATGAATGTCTTCAATCAAACACACTGAGATACAAACAAGAGTAACATGGGCCCTACACAGAAATGGCTGCACTCTGAAACTGGACTGGGTGGCAGTGATAACTGTGAGTGCTGGACATTTGTTTTACATACAGCTCTGGAACCAAATAAGAGACAACTGCAAAATGATCGGTTTATCTGGTTTTACTATTTATAGTTATGTGTTTGAGTTAAATTAATATTTTTGTTTTATTCTACAAACTACTGACAACACTTCTCCTAAATACAAAATAAAAATATTGTCATTTAGAGCATTTATTTACAGAAAATGACAACTGGTCAAAATAACAAAAAGATGCAGTGTTTTAAAAACACGAATAATGCAAAGAAAACAAGTTCATATTCATTTTAAACACCATACTAATGTTTTAACTTGCCAAGAGTTCAGAAATCAATATTTTTCATGCGCCTTGTCATGCTCTCCTCAGGCCAGATATTCTTGATATCTGAACTGTAGCACTGGTGAAATAATCAACTGATTAATAAACATGGTTATTAACCTGTTCTTGCCCAAAGCAATCCTTAAACTCCTTAAAATCTTGCATGTTAGGGAGGCCGGAGGACAGGTTTTAAAACCAGTGCTGTAGACCCAATAGATGGTTCGACTTATTGAAATCTTGATAAATATCAAATGCACTGGAAACCATGTTTACAACTTAAATGTAGAATGTAGAATAAATTCCTGCAAAAACTTAAATAGACCATTTGACATCCTTTAAAAAAAGGATAAAAGCTATTATGTAAGATGGTGAATTTACCAAGAGACCTGTGGGAATTTGACAATACTGTACAAGCAAAGATGATATCTCAGGTGTTTTTGTTATACAACTGTAAGATCACTGGGTCTTTGATCTTTAAAGTACATCCCAATCATTCTCCAGTTAGATAATATAAGAACACCAAACCCTTCTTATAACAGAAAACTTCTACAGGTATATTCTTAATGAAAAACTCTCCTTACATTGTAGGGATTGTTCCAAACAATTTGAGTTACTTTTTAGTATTAGATATCTTGCATGTAAAGAGTCAATAATCTCTGTTATCAAAATTGGATTTCTCTGTATAAAACTAATTCTGCTCTGTTTGGTAAGAGCAGATTCATTGTTAATAAATGATCGTCTGTTAAAGTCAAAGTCGCTCATCTGGCATGCTCCAGGGTCCCATCAAATAAGGATACAGTCTGGACAGGAGCATATGCGTGTATGCTGCTATTGATTACCTTACCACCTGCCTTCTCTTCTGAAAAAGGCCAAGAGCATACCGGGTACATTCACTGTGTGTTTTATTTCTTGCAAAAGGATAAAAACATACAGACAGAAAATAATGCATTAAAAAATAAACTGGTCTAACAAATAGAATCTTACACAATGGATAGCCATAAGTAGCAGCAAATTTGAATTTACACTTAAAGGGACACTAAACCCAAAAATTTTCTTTTGTGATTCAGAAAGAGAATTCAATTTTAAACAACTTTACATTTTACTTCTATTATCTAATATGCTTTATTTTTTAGATATCCTCTGTTAAAGAAATAGCAATGCACATGGGTGAGCCAATAACACGAGGCATCTATGTGCAGGCACCAATCAGCAGCTACTGAGCCTATCTAGATATGCTATTCAGCAAAGAATATCAAGAGAATGAAGCAAAATAGATAATAGAAGTAAATTAGAAAGTTGTTTAAAATGGCATGCTCTATCTAAATCACGAAAGAAAAAATGTGGGTTTAATGTCCCTTTAAATAAGAAAGTCTATTGACCAGACATTGGGATAACAATAGTAAATTTAGCAACAATTAGATGTTTCAGTAGAGGTTTGTAAACAATTCCTATATGATGCAGAATCTTAGATTATTATTTTTTTAAAGTTCTGAGAGTTTGGATTAGGTGGCTACAAATCAGGAGCTGTATGTTTCGGAGGAAGCTGTTTCTTCACTTCACACTCCTAGACCAGATGCAGAATTACCATGCAAGGGATTATTAACTGATAAGGGTAGTGCCTGAGTTGTGCAGGTCCAGGGGCACAGCTAAACAAGTAGCTGAAGATGGTGAGAGGGGTCCTTAAGGTTGGCAGTGCTGAGTACACTGGTGATGTCAGTCAGCAGAGGTCCAGGCTGGTGCTCCTGCTACTGTATGTTTTGTTCTTTGTATTCTATCAACCTGTTATCTTTTCTGATGTAAGAATTTTGTAGTTAGGTCAACATAATCATCACCATATTCAGTAAAAAAAAAAACCCTATGAGCAATAAGCATTTAATTACAAAGCAATAACAATCTGTTCCAAGCATTTTCCTATGGTATATACAGTTCTGGGAAATGGTATCACATTTACTAATAAACTTAGTGATCCTAATCAATAAATAACTGTATGATAAATATGTTTCAATCCATAATCAAATGTATCTTCATTATAAATGCCCAGTATGGTTATTTCCCACTTTTATCAGTAATCAGAACAGTCTACGTCATCAGAATATTTTTTTATATACTTTATTTGTCGTTTCTTAAAAGGGACATACTTGTCAAGTAATATAACGTTCTACAAGTTTGTTTTTTCTTTCAAACTCTTAAAACTTTATTTACAAAATGTAAAGAATTATTTAAAAAAATTAAATATATGTATACTTCCCCACCATCCTTTTCTGCATCAGAGTTCACACAGGGGATTGATTGGTCTAGACTGCTGATATGGCCTTTGACCCATACTGAAAGGCAGCTACCTGACTGCAGACGCTGCATATGATATTGGCCAAACTCAATGAAGTCTAGTTCTTTAAAAATGATGCAAATAAATTATTTTTGCAACATTGTAACTACAATAGAATACAAGTGTTATAACAATTACATAGTGCTGCTCAGCATATAAATTCATGTGTTTAGAAAATCAAATAAGACAAAATATTTTGAAGTATGCACTAAAACTTCAAGAAAATGTCAAATGAAGTGATAAAATGATAATGCTATAAATGTTCTTATGGTCTTAGCAGAAATAAGAGTAAGCTTGGTCAAAGGGATAGAAAGGTCAAAATTGAATTGCCTTTACTACCCATTCCCCAGCTTTGCCCAACCAACATTGTTATATTAATATACTTAATAACATTCAAACCTCTAAATTTCTGATGCTTATAAGTAATAGGTATATTAGTCAGAAATCGGCTGACTGGGTAACCCCCACGAAGCTTGCAGGTAGGAGGCCGCCTTTGAGCTTATAGGTTATGCCTGCTTTGAAAGTCTGAATGCCTGTGCTATACCCATATTACTATACCTAGGAATTTGAGGCCACCATCACACACCCTTCGGTTTCCTGGCCAATCTTTGTTTTTAACAAGTGTTGGGATTTATTTGATTATAAGGGAATGGTTGTAATATACCAATACCCTAATCCCAATTTTAGATGAATTCTGTGTATTAGTAATTTGTTTTCAATAAAGTGTTACATTTCAATTTTTACTTTTAGATACAAGGCAATCACAGTGGTAAATTGTATATTAATATAACGGTGTTGCTTATGCAAAACTAAAGAATCCTATATAATAAAAGGCCAAGTGTGTTTGTCCGAAGCTGTCATGCGCAGTAGAGACTGCGCGCGAGGACAAACACACTTGGCCTACCTCACCTGGCATCTGGCGTGGAGTGGGCGTGGCCATATGGGCGTGGAGTGGGTGGGGCCGGGCATGACGCGTCCGGGATAGGGCGGGGCCGGATGCGACGTGAGAGATAGAGAGCTCTAAAGAGGAGGGATATAGAGAGCAGAAGAGGGGGGATAAAGAGAGGGGGAGAGCCAGCAAAAGAGAGGGGTGAGAGACAGCAAAAGAGAGGGGGGAGAGGAAGCAAAAAGAGGGGGGGAGAGAAAGCAAAAAGAGGGGGGAAGAGAGAGAGTAAAAGAGAGGAAGAAAGACAGCAAAAGAGAGAGGGGGGAGAGAGAGTACAAAAGAGGGGGAGAGAGAGCACAAAAGAGGGGGAGGGAGAGCTCAAAAGAGAGGGGGAAGAGAGAGAGAATCAAAGAGGGGGAGAGAGAGCAAAAGAGGGGGGAGAAAGAGATCAAAAGAGAGGGGGGAAAGAGAGAGCAAAAGAGAGGGGGGAGAGTGGAAAAGAGGGGGGAGAGAGCGCAAAAGAGGGGGAGAGCACAAAAGAGGGGGAGAGCACAAAAGAGGGGGAAGAGAGAGCAAAAGAGAGGGGAAAGAGTGAAAAAGAGAGGGGAAAGAGCGCAAAAGAGAAGAGGGAGAGAGCGCAAAAGAGAGGGGGGAGAGAGCGCAAAAGAGAGGGGGGAAAGAGCGCAAAAGAGGGGGGAGAGAGCGCAAAAGAGGGAAGAGAGGGAGCAAAAAGAGGGGAGAGAGAGCAAAATAGGGGAGAGAGAGCAAAAGAGGGGGAGAGAGAGCAAAATAGGGGAGAGAGAGCAAAAGAGGGGGAGAGAGAGAGAGCAAAAGAGGGAGAGAGAGCAAAAGAGAGGGAAAGAGAGCAAAAGTGGGGGGAGAAAGCAGAAGAGGGGCGGGAAAGAGAGAGTGCAACAGAGAGGGGTGAGAGAGAGGGAGCAAGGATTAGAACCGCAGTACTTAAAAAAATTGTCCCATGTACACGGGCTTTAGGACTAGTGGGTAATGAAGGGATTATCTATATTTTTAAACAATAACATTTTTGTAGTAGACTGTCCCTTTTATGTCTTCACTAATACAATGCACACCACAGCCAGCTCTCTGAGCAGGATTGGTATTTGAAACCTGATGCTCCTGTCACAGGCATATGTGCATATGCCACTGAACCAGTAATAACTTAACTAGAAGCAATTTTGCTAATGAAGAATGTTGACATCTCACATTACAGCGTTACCTTTCTATCCATATAAAATATATATCATATTATTAGCATTTGATTTATAAAATATTTACAGTTTTTAATATATTAAGTAATGGTATATTTAAATGAATCTCCATATTTTGTTATTAGAATTTGTATGTGTGAACTATTTTAGATAATAATAATAATAATAATTATTATTATTATATAATATATATATTATTATTACTATTGATAATGATGATAATAGTAAGTTATAATGTGATTGCAGTTATGAATGATTGTAAGTTGAAGAGAGATGTAGCATGAGCCAGTCATTACACCATCTAACACAAGTTCCATTCATGTAATGCTGTACAGGGAGTGCAGAATTATTAGGCAAGTTGTATTTTTGAGGATTAATTTTATTATTGAAC
Source organism: Bombina bombina (assembly GCF_027579735.1). NCBI lineage: Eukaryota > Metazoa > Chordata > Amphibia > Anura > Bombinatoridae > Bombina > Bombina bombina. Next base: position 326,687,019 of record NC_069501.1, on the reverse strand, counting down.
AACAACCATGTTCTCAATGAACCCCAAAAACTCATTAATATCAAAGCTGAATAGTTTAGGAAGTAGTTTTTAGTTTGTTTTTAGTTATAGCTATTTTAGGGGGATATCTGTGTGTGCAGGTGACTATTACTGTGCATAATTATTAGGCAACTTAACAAAAAACAAATATATACCCATTTCAATTATTTATTTTTACCAGTGAAACCAATATAACATCTCAACATTCACAAATATACATTTCTGACATTCAAAAACAAAAACAAAACAAATCAGTGACCAATATAGCCACCTTTCTTTGCAAGGACACTCAAAAGCCTGCCATCCATGGATTCTGTCAGTGTTTTGATCTGTTCACCATCAACATTGCGTGCAGCAGCAACCACAGCCTCCCAGACACTGTTCAGAGAGGTGTACTGTTTTCCCTCCTTGTAAATCTCACATTTGATGATGGACCACAGGTTCTCAATGTGGTTCAGATCAGGTGAACAAGGAGGCCATGTCATTAGATTTTCTTCTTTTATACCCTTTCTTGCCAGCCACGCTGTGGAGTACTTGGACGCGTGTGAATGAGCATTGCCCTGCATGAAAATCATGTTTTTCTTGAAGGATGCAGACTTCTTCCTGTACCACTGCTTGAAGAAGGTGTCTTCCAGAAACTGGCAGTAGGACTGGGAGTTGAGCTTGACTCCATCCTCAACCCGAAAAGGCCCCACAAGCTCATCTTTGATGATACCAGCCCAAACCAGTACTCCACCTCCACCTTGCTGGCGTCTGAGTCGGACTGGAGCTCTCTGCCCTTTACCAATCCAGCCACGGGCTCATCCATCTGGCCCATCAAGACTCACTCTCATTTCATCAGTCCATAAAACCTTAGAAAAATCAGTCTTGAGATATTTCTTGGCCCAGTCTTGACGCTCTATCTAAATCATGACAGAAGAATTTGAAGTTTCATGTGCCTTTAAGACACATAATTTAGTTTTGCCTAATGCCTCCCTTAGCCTAGAGCAGCTGCTGACTTAAAGGGACACTCAATTAAAATTAAACTTTCATAATTCAGATAGAGCATGCCATTTTAAACAACTTTCCAATTTACTTCCATTAACAAAATGTGCACAGTCTTTTTATATTTAAACTTTTTGAGTCGCCAGCTCCCACTGAGCATGTTCAAGAATAAGTGTGTGCATTTGTGAATGGCTGATGGCTGTCACATGGTATGTGTATGCATTTGTGATTGGCTGATGGCTGTCACATGGTACAGGGGGAGTGGAAAAAGACATAACTTTTAAAATTGTCAGAAAAAAAATCTACTACACATTTGAATTCAAACTAAGTGCTATTGCATTGTCTTGTTATCTTGCATTTGTTGATTATGCAAATATACTATGTTGACTGGTCCTTTAAGTCAAAATGAAACTTAAAGATTTATATAGAGCAACTTTTTATTTCATTCCCATTATCTAAACTTGCACAGTCTTTTAATTTGCACACTTACTGAGCATATGCAAGAATTTACAGAATATATACGTATATAAATTTTGTGATTGGTTGATGGATGTCACATGATGCAGTAAGAGGGAAAATAGAACTTACTTTAAAATGTGTCTGAGAGAAATCTACTACTCATTTGAAATTCAAATCAAGTGCTTTTGCATTATCATTTTATTATGCATTTACTGATTATGCTATTCTACTGTGTTTAGTGGTTATTTAAACTCAATGAGCAAGTGGAGAAAATGCAATTATTTATGACTTTTGCTAATCAGCCCGTTATACTGAATCCCCAAGTTCCCCATGTTTATTTAATGCTATGCTTGTTAGATACACTGTAAAGCAGTTAGCTTTGAATCACTCAGTTTAGCACATTCATTTGATCTATTTTCTCTGTTTTTCACTCTGGACATTTTTATAGTGTTGCTCTGTGCACTTCCACATACTACAAGATTTATGAGATGTTTGAGGCTAAAGTGCCCAGCTGTATTGTGTGGGCAGCACTGCATGCAGGGGGGGGGGGCGGAGAAGAGGACTAGGGGCATGCCATGGGCGTGTATGAGTGGTAAGAGGGCATATCCACTAGGACAGGGTGGGACTTGGTCAGTCCCTTATAACCGGGACACCAAGGGGCCGCAGGTAGAAAGTGGACCATACTTCCCAACCCAAGACAAGGTATTTGCAACACATTGGGCTATATTTATAGACGATTGAGATGTTGACAAAGGGGCCTTGGCCTGAAGGCAAAAACATGTTTTGAATTCACTGAACATCATGTTTACTGCAATAATTGAGATACATATTATGGGCAAGGGTGAAGGCAAATTGCCTACTGGGAAAGTGTGTACATGTAAGCACTCATCATCTAAGTTAGCCTTTAAAGCAAAAATGAATACTGTATCAAAATTGTTAACCACAAATATGCATATAAGTCATAAGAGACTTCCCCCATATAGGAACAAAAAATGTTTAAAAATCAAAACTTTATTTGTTTATTAAAATGGGAAAACACACATTAATAACACAGTGGAAAGACTACGGCACCTAGTTATCAAGCCGTCAACCTCAAATACGCTGGAATTCCGTAGCGTATTTGTGGCGAGGCTGATTCGCCTATGTTATCAAGCCCTAGACACCGGCAAAAGTAGAATATAGTGACATAAGCTTTGATCCGCCGGACTCAGTCCGACACAGATCGATTCTTACGTCACTCCAGATGTTCCGCACACAAGTTCGGCACAATCTGACTACTTTTGCTAGTTATCAAAAAACTAGCAGGTACGCTCAGCACTTTTCCGGCCCAGCGTACCTGGTTTTCAAACCGCCGCCCTGGAGGCGGCGGATCCCATAGGAATTAATGGGAGTCTGACCATAGCAAAGTTCATGTTCGCTGCTGCCAGACATCCCATTGATTCCTATGGGAGCTGTCTGCACTTAACACCCTAACATGTACCCCGAGTCTAAACACCCCTAATCTGTCCCCCCTACAGCGCCGCAACTAAATAAATGTATTACCCCCTAAACCGCCGCTCCCGGACCCCGCCACAACCTACATTATACATATTAACCCCTAATCTGCCGCCCCCTACACTGTCGCCACCTATAATAAATTTATTAACCCCTATCCTGCCGATCCTGGACCCCGCCGCAACTAAATAAATAGTTTAACCCCTAAACCGCCACTCCTGGACCTCGCCGCAACCTACATTATACATATTAACCCCTAATCTGCCGCCCCCTACACCGTCGCCACCTATAATAAATTTATTAACCCCTATCCTGCCGATCCCGGACCCCGCCGCAACTAAATAAATAATTTAACCCCTAAACCGCCGCTCCCGGACCCCGCCGCCACCTATATTAAACTTATTAACCCCTAATCTGCCCCCCCTACACCGTCTCCACCTATAATAAATTTATTAACCCCTATCCTACCCCCCTACACCGCCGCCACTATAATAAATTTATTAACCCCTAAACCTAAGTCTAACCCTAACCCCCCCTAACTTAAATATTAATTAAATACATCTAAATAATATTTCTCTTATTAACTAAATTAATCCTATTTAAAACTAAATACTTACCTTTAAAATAAACCCTAATATAGCTACAATATAAATAATAATTATATTGTAACTATCTTACGATTTATTTTTATTTTACAGGCAAATTTCAATTTATTTTAAATAGGTACAATAGCTATTAAATAGTTAATAACTATTTAATAGCTACCTAGCTAAAATTAAGAGAAATTTACCTGTAAAATAAAAACTAACCTAAGTTACAATTACACCTAACACTACACTATACTTTAATAAATGAATCCTATTTAAAACTAAATACTTAACTGTAAAATAAACCTTAAGATAGCTACAATGTAATTAATAATTACATTGTAGCTATTTTAGGATTTATATTTATTTTACAGGTAACTTTGTATTTATGTTAGCTAGTTAGAATAGTTATTAAATAGTTATTAACTATTTAATAACTACCTAGCTAAAAGAAATACAAAATTACCTGTAAAATAAATCCTAACCTAAGTTACAATTAAACCTAACACTACACTATCATTAAATAAGTTAAATAAATTAGCTACAAATAACTACAATTAAATTCAATTAAATAAACTAACTAAAGTACAAAAAATAAAAAAATAAGTTACAAACATTTCAAAAATATTACAACAATTTTAAGCTACTTACACCTAATCTAAGCCCCCTAATAAAATAACAAAGCCCCCCAAAATAAAAAAATTCCCTACCCTATTCTAAATTAAAAAGTTACCAGCTCTATTACCTTACCAGCCCTTAAAAGGGCCTTTTGTGGGGCATGCCCCAAAGAAAACAGCTATTTTGCCTGTAAAATAAAAATACAACCCCCCCAACATTAAAACCCACCACCCACATACCCCTAATCTAACCCAAACCCCCCTTAAATAAACCTAACACTACCCCCCTGAAGATCATCCTACCTTGAGCCGTCTTCAGCCAGCCGACCACCGATGGAACCGAAGAGGAGATCCGGAGCGGCAGAAGTCATCATCCAAGGGGCGCTGAAGAAGTCTTCCATCCGATTGAAGTCAACATCCAGGCGGCGCTGAAGAGGTCTTCCATCCGATTGAAGTCTTCATCCAAGCGGCGTCTTCAATCTTCATCCATCCGGAGCGGAGCCATCTTCAGACGAGCCGACGCGGAGCCATCCTCTTCTTCCCGAATTTAATGATAGTGTAGTGTTAGGTTTAATTGTAACTTACAGTGGGGCAAAAAAGTATTTAGTCAGCCACCAATTGTGCAAGTTCTCCCACTTAAGAAGATGAGAGAGGCCTGTAATTTTCATCATAGGTATACCTCAACTATGAGAGACAAATCCAGACAATCACATTGTCTGATTTGGAAAGAATTTATTTGCAAATTATGGTGGAAAATAAGTATTTGGTCAATATCAAAAGTTCATCTCAATACTTTGTTATATATCCTTTGTTGGCAATGACAGAATTCAAACGTTTTCTGTAAGTCTTCACAAGGTTGTCACACACTGTTTCTGGTATGTGGGCCCATTCCTGCATACAGATCTCCTCTAGAACATTGATGTTTTGGGGCTGTCGCTGGGCAACACGGACTTTCAACTCCCTTCAAAGGTTTTCTATGAGGTTGAGATCTGGAGATGGGCTAGGCCACTCCAGGACCTTGAAATGCTTCTTACGAAACCACTCCTTCGTTGCCCAGGCGGTTTGTTTGGGATAATTGTCATGCTGAAAGACCCAGCCACATTTAATCTTCAATGCCCTTGTTGATGGAAGGAGATTTACACTCAAAATCTCACAATACATGGCCCCATTCATTCTTTCATGTACATGGATCAGTCGTCCTGTTCCCATTGGAGAGAAACAGCCCCAAAGCATGATGTTACCACCCCCATGCTTTACAGTAGGTATGGTGTTCTTTGGTTGCAACTCAGCATTCTCTCTCCTCCAAACCCAACGAGTTGTGTTTCTACCAAACAGTTCTACTTTGGTTTCATCTGACCATATGACATTCTCCCAATCTGCTTCTGGATCATCCAAATGGTCTCTAGCATACTTCAGATGGGCCCGGACATGTACTGGCTTAAGCAGGGGGACACGTCTGGCACTGCAGGATCTGAGTCCCTGGCGGCGTAGTGTGTTACTGATGGTAGCCTTTGTTACGTTGGTCCCAGCTCTCTGCAGGTCATTCACTAGGTCCCCCAATGTGGTTCTGGGATGTTTGCTCACCGTTCTTGTGATCATTTTGACTCCACGGGGTGAGATCTTACATGAAGCCCCAGATCGAGGGAGATTATCAGTGGTCTTGTATGTCTTCCATTTTCTAATTATTGCTCCCACAGTTGATTTCTTCATACCAAGCTGCTTGCCTATTGCAGATTCAGTCTTCCCAGCCTGGTGCAGGTCTACAATTTTGTTTCTGGTGTCCTTCGACAGCTCTTTGGTCTTCACCATAGTGGAGTTTGGAGTGTGACTGTTTGAGGTTGTGGACAGGTGTCTTTTATACTGATAAAAAGTTCAAACAGGTGCCATTAATACAGGTAATGAGTGGAGGACAGAGGAGCCTCTTAAAGATGAAGATACAGGTCTGTGAGAGCCAGAAATCTTGCTTGTTTGTAGGTGACCAAATACTTATTTTCCACCATAATATGCAAATAAATTCTTTGCAAATCAGACAATGTGATTGTCTGGATTTGTTTCCACATTTTGTCTCTCATAGTTGAGGTATACCTATGATGAAAATTACAGGCCTCTCTCATCTTCTTAAGTGGGAGAACTTGCACAATTGGTGGCTGACTAAATACTTTTTTGCCCCACTGTAGGTTAGGATTTATTTTACAGTTAATTTTGTATTTATTTTAGCTAGGTAGTTATTAAATAATTAATAACTATTTAATAACTATTCTAACTAGCTAAAATAAATACAAAGTTACCTGTAAAATAAATATAAATCCTAAAATAGCTACAATGTAATTATTAATTACATTGTAGCTATCTAAGGGTTTATTTTACAGGTAAGTATTTATTTTTAAATAGGATTAATTTATTAAATATAGTGTAGTGTTAGGTGTAATTGTAACTTAGGTTAGTTTTTATTTTACAGGTAAATTTCTCTTATTTTAACTAGGTAGCTATTAAATAGTTAATAACTATTTAATAGCTATTGTACCTAGTTAAAATAAATTGATATTTGCCTGTAAAATAAAAATAAATCCTAAGATAGCTACAATATAATTATTATTTATATTGTAGCTATATTAGGGTTTATTTTAAAGGTAAGTATTTAGTTTTAAATAGGATTAATTTAGTTAATAAGAGAAATAAGGGCGCCGATATAGGGGGTAGAACAGTATAGTTAGTGTGGGTGCTTAGTGACAGCTTGTCAATAAAGCTGTCAAAAAGCTGAAGAGCAGCAAGATGAGTGATAACTCTCACAGTCCGCTGCTCATCGCCCCGTACTTGGTGCGTGGCTTTTTGACAGATTTTTTGATAACTTCGGCGAAATTTTTCAGGTCCGCGGCGGCGATGGTAGGCGAGCTTAAGCGGGCGTATTGGGCCGGCGAAGGTAGGTAAAGTAGACACGTTGATAACTAGAGGCCTAAATGTGGTTCAAATATAGGATTGTTTTAGCGCTAGTGCGATAAAGATAGATAATATATACCACCCTTCTTTTTATTTATGGCGATACCTGTTATATACTATTGTGTATAGTGAATGTATATATATAGGAAATATAGGTCGCTCAGACAGGGGGGATATAAGTAACTGAAGCAAAGATTTTAGAACGTGATCAAGGAGATATACTATGTATTTTAATCTCCAGAGATATGCATAACACTAGTAAAGTATAATGCACGACCCACACTATATTGCCTACAGTAAATTCAATTAGTTCTTAGTTGGAGTCATCAAACCAATGTTCAATGGCGTAACTATATGGTGTAGGAACGCTAAACCTGAACTGGTCCTGTGTATCTGGAATTGCAACACTGTGTTTAGAGATTGCAACTAGTTCTGCAACATAGTCACATTATCTGCTTTGCAGCATTATAATTGAGCTGTGGTGTAACAAATATAGTGGTAATCCCTGTTATCACAGTTAACTATTTTGTTTCTGACTGCCCAAATATTGATCAGCCAAGTTTGCTTGTGTTTAGAGCACTTTTTAATATGCTGTGATAGTAGCAGAGGTATCAGCTTACGGTTTGAAATTCAAATAGCATAGGCCATTATAGATTCACATCCATATCCTTATAATCCAGGTTAGGGTAAAATAAAAGGGCGAGTGAAGATAATGTAATATCACATGTACACCTTGCAACCAGTTCTGCAACATAGTAACATTATCTGCTTTACAGCATTATAATTGAGCTGTGATGTGACAAATACAGTGGTGATCCACGTTATCACAGTTAACTATTTTGTTACTAGCTGACCTGATATTGATCAGCTATGTTTGCTAGTGTTTTGAGCACTTTTTAATACGCTGTGATAGTAGCAATCTTTCTGTTTGAAATTCAATTAGCATAGGCCATTATAGATTCACATCCATAGCCTTATAACCCAGGTAAGGGTAAAATAAAGGGGCGAGTGACTATAATGTAATATCACATGCGATACTACCAACAGTTAATCATGCCTTTAGTATAGGTCGTTATAGACTCACATTCGTGTTGTTAGAGTCAGGGTTATGGTAAAAATAAAAGGGCGAGTCACTATAATGTAATATCCAGTACGATACTGGCAACAGTTAGTCATACCTTTATTTGTTAGTGACGGTTATTACATCCTATAACCTTAAATTAAGTGCTTAAGAAAGGAACAATGGTAAGGAACCCCTAAGAAATGTTAGGAGATTAGATAGCTTTAGGGGCCTATTTATAAAAGGCCTGTCAGACATGATCCGACATTGCGGATCATGTCTGTCAGGCTTCTCTGAATGCTCTTGTGAACTGCTGGTGCAATGCCGCCCCCTGCAGATTGGCCGCTAGCAGGGGGATGTCAATCAACCCAATCATATTCGATCGGGTTAAATTGCGGCAATGTCTGTCCGTCTCCTCAGAGCAGGTGGACAGGTTATGGAGCAGTGGTCTTTACACCGCTGCTTCATAACTAGTGTTTCTGACGAGCATGAAGGCTCACCAGAAACACAGAGCATCAAGCTCCATACGGATCTTTATAGATAGGCCCCTTAATCTGGTAGTAGTACCAAAATAACACTTATTGACATAAAGATGGCTCCCGAGTCCCTGAATGTTAGAGTTATACGATTCAGTTATATTAACTGAGCCTAAGATCTAAATGCACACAAATCGCTATCATGTAATATCAAAGAGATATTACCAACGGTTTTACCTTTAAGGTTAGATATAGTTAACTGGTTAGATAATAGTTATTGTACACCTTGAGTATTGGTAGTAAAGTAGAATGTCTAAGTATTGTTTATAAACCGTAAATATAAACCACTTAGCTGCTGCTTTGAACCACGCTGCAGTATAATAAGAGTAGATAGCGTTCCTACCTAACCAGGGATAGGCAAGGTGTCCGTACACGGACACTGGTGTCCGTGAGTGGCTCTTGCAGTGTCCGCCACCCATTTTGCTGCAGTAAGGGAGGAATAAGACAGATGAATGCTAGTCCTGACTTCTCCTTGACACACACAGCGCCACTTTTCGCAGGGTTGGGGCCACACCCATGTGATGCCGCTTAGTACCGGGAAAATGACTCTGAGTGAGACTGAGAGAGAGAGGGAAGATTCAAGAAGCAAGCTGCCACTGTGTCCCTGGAGCTTTATATGCAAAGGTAAAGCCCTTTAACCAGCACCTGAGGTTTATTATAAGTAGTATTTAATTAGAAAGAAAAGATATACTAAGGTTGTTATTCACAACCTTAGTATACCTTTTCTTTCTGATTAAATAATACGAAAGGGAGAATATGTTGTGTGAATAAAGTTAGTGGCTTGTCAAGAGACTGCTGACGATATTGGGTTTTAAGTTATGGAAAAAAATAAAGTCTCAGTGAAATACTGGATGTGTATCTGCATCTGTATAATAAGACCCAGCACTATACAAAGACACAGAAGTGACACTGGCACATGGGTATAGCCAGAGGAGGACTGTTTATAGGATCAGTGGTATCTGTATCAGTATAATAACATTCAGCACTATATAAGTACAGTATGTTTTTAATTTGAAATGTATCTTGGTGTCCTTCACTAAGGTCTTTACTTTGGAAAATGTCCGCCAAAGCCTTGGTTCGTGCCTATCCCTGTACCTAACTGGTAGATAAATCTATAAACAAGTGCTTGGATATTGAGCCTCAGACCCACTACGACCCACACTATAGTAATGCTATTTTAAACCAACATTTTTCCATTACAAATTAAAAAAGAGGATCCCAAAATCCTCTGGACTACCTAATATGTTTTGCACGAGAAAAGTGCTACATATTATGCCTGCATTTATATAAAGACAATAGAACTCAGATTGTTGTTAAGGGGTTCAGGGCCGTCTTTAATACTGACTGGGCCCTGGGCAAACATTTCCTTGCCCCCCCCCCCCCTGCCCATGCAATTTCGCTCTCCACCCCAACACCCCAAAAAACAACTAGATCATTTTTTTTTTTTTTTAAAATGATTAGCCCAGCAGTGGATCATCTACTGTTGGGCTAATCATTTTCAAAAAAATATTAAATAAATTGCAATATGTGAAACTGGACCTAAGCAGTACTAATAAGTAAATAAATATATAAATTCCTCCACTGTGGATTAATTTAAAATATTTACTAATTAATTAAATGTTGGTTTTTAATTTATTTATATATATTTTTTTAAGTACATAAATATTTAATGCAATGCATAGCAAAAATCAGTGTCGGACCTAATGTCTACAGGGCCCAGTGCAAGAATTTATTTTGGGCCCCCCTAAAAGCTTCTCACCAGTTTTGGGATATTCACTACATATTTATTGTTTAGACAGCCACTGTACAGCAAAATTACCACTTCCATGAATACCAGGGGAATGCCTAACATACCAAGTCCCCTAACCCATATACACACCCACTCTCCAGAGCATACACGTATACATGTACACACAAACACACACTCTCCAGAGCATACACATATTCATGTACACACAAACACACACTCTCCAGAGCATACACATATTCATGTACACACAAACACACACTCTCCAGAGCATACACATATTCATGTACACACAAACACACACTCTCCAGAGCATACACATATTCATGTACACACAAACACACACTCTCCAGAGCATACACATATTCATGTACACACACACTCTCCAGAGCATACACGTATACATGTACACACAAACACACACTCTCCAGAGCATACACACATACATGTACACACACACACTCTCCAGAGCATACACGTATACATGTACACACAAACACACACTCTCCAGAGCATACACATATTCATGTACACACACACTCTCCAGAGCATACACGTATACATGTACACACAAACACACACTCTCCAGAGCATACACACATACATGTACACACACACACTCTCCAGAGCATACACACATACATGTACACACACACACTCTCCAGAGCGTACACGTATACATGTACACACAAACACACACTCTCCAGAGTATACACATATACATGTACACACACACTCTCCAGAGCATACACGTATACATGTACACACAAACACACACTCTCCAGAGCATACACATATTCATGTACACACACACTCTCCAGAGCATACACGTATACATGTACACACAAACACACACTCTCCAGAGCATACACACATACATGTACACACACACACTCTCCAGAGCATACACACATACATGTACACACACACTCTCCAGAGCGTACACGTATACATGTACACACAAACACACACTCTCCAGAGTATACACATATACATGTACACACACACTCTCCAGAGCATACACGTATACATGTACACACAAACACACACTCTCCAGAGCATACACACATACATGTACACACAAACACACACTACAGAGCACACACACATTTATGTACACACTCCAATATATAATCCAATATTAAAAATACAATGTATGTGTGCCTCAAGACGGAAGAGAGCAGTGTCTGCAGCTGCACAGATGTTCAAATCCTCACGTGCCTGCCGCTCCAGCTTTCTGCTGCATGCGCCTACAGTCAGCCCTACCCTGAATAATCCCCACCACCAGAGCAGTTACCTGGTAACAGTGGTAACCCCAGCAGAACCTTTTCTTATACAGTATGATTGGTTGGATGCCGAGTTAGGGCTTAGCATTCAGTGCTGCACAGTGCACCCCTAAAACAGCACATGGCACTAGCTTGGCATGTCACATGATCCCCGCACAGTCTGGCACAGTTTCTCACAAATAAATATAATCAGAGAACTTTTGACTGTGACAGTATTAGGACAGTATTAGCATCAACCAAAAAAAAAAAAATTATTTTTTTTTAGGACTTTTGGGCCCCACAACAAAGACTGGGCCCTGGGCAGCTGCCCCTTTTGCCCTGTGTTAAAGACGGCCCTGAAGGGGTTAAACACATAGTGCAACAAATGTATTCCTATACCACATAGAAATTAAGGAGTATATTAATTGGTGTATTATTAATTACAACAATTCATATAAAGAATTATGTTTTGTTTTTGAAAGAGATTAACTTGTTTTCAAAATATTGAAGGCCCGTTAACAAAAGTTCATGTCAGTAAAGGACAGGAACTAGATTTAGGATTATTATTTATATGTCTAAAAGTGATATTTTAGTACCTTTTTAGTTTTAACTAAAACTTTTTTCAGTGCACACCCCCGTCCTTTTTAAAGCAATATTGTCTTGTAAAGATGTGACCCTCACCAATACCATAGGTGGGCGAGTTGTCCTTATTAGCCAATAAACATTATTAGGATGTACACACTTATTACTGCTGTATTACTTTCAATTCCAATGTTACAACGTTTACTTAAAGGGACATGTAAGTTAATTGTATATTTGGTTTGTAAAGCCCCAGCATACTATATAAATTGTATATGTCCTTTTTAAATATTTTTAGGGACAGTAAGCACCCTGAAATTTGTATTTACAATGTTTAGTTATGTATGTAACGTTGCAATATATTCATTATTTTGCCCTCTTTTCATGTAATTTAGCCCTGAAAGATCAGATAACAACCGCAAAAAAAAAATCACTTTATACTAACGTTATCACCATGGCTTGACTTGTTGTCTGTGGACTAAAGCCCTGATTGGCTCCTCAAAATAAGGCAAATGGTGGGTGGAGTTTAGCTATTGATAAATAATTGCAGTAAAAATTATGTAAATTTGTTTTAATAACATTAAGACTTGGCTGATATGTTATTCTATAACAACACAATAGAAATGTCTTGTAATTAATTACAAGGTGTTAATGTCCCTTTAAGTGTCCCTCTTAGGCTTTATAGAATATGGAATAGAATAGTCTAATAGCCTTTTTTTTAACCCAATAAATGCACATGCCCAGTACTAATCTTTTACATGAGTTATTGGCTGTACACACAGTGCATTAGCTTGCCTGTCAATCAAGCTATTGCTCTTCCCAGTCAGTGGCTAAGTGGGATCTGCACCTGTGGAGCTTTTATTTTGCTGTACATATCTAACATAATCTTGAGTTTCATGTCATTTTAATTGAATTAGTTCCACAAGACAACCTAGGAAATAAAGAATAAAAAATGAAGACTACTATAATGGTGAGTTTTCTTTAAAGCAACCACAGTGAAAGTGGCGAAAGGACTGACAGTAACTTTTAATTGAACAACATACTGGGGGCATTGTCTGGATGGATTAGTTGGGGCAGGACCTAGACAACCTAGGGCCAGAACCCAGCCATACTGGGAATGGGGTTTAGACCATCTTGGTGGGAGGTTCCAGAATTCTTGAAGACATAAATAGATGAAAGATGGTAACTAGAGTTTTACTCCTGATTCAGCACATCCCCCCTAAAACTGTGGGATAATTGAGAGCACCTTTAAGACAGAAATAAAAGGTAGCAGAATAACAAAATAGTGTTACATCAGAAATCAAACCCACATTTACAAATGTCTGCAATATGTATAAAGCTATACTAAAGATTGTTTAACAAAAGCTTGGTATGTGAGGCCTACTTTATTTTTTAGCTGTTGTCAAAACTTATTTTCAAGGATTTTAAATATAGTACTTTATGTTTAGTTTAAATTTGTGAGAGGTATAAAAAATGAAGATGTGTTGTCTTTCTATTAAGATTTTAATTATTTATTTGCAACCGAAAACAATCAAAATGGTATGCAGTTTACTTGTAACAATAAGCCTTTTCCTGTTCAGTTAGACTGGCATAATACTCACCAAGAATAGTACATTTGAGATTAGGAGGATCATTGTATATGTGTTTTATTTTTTATTTAGAAGAAATAATGACAATGTAAGAAAAACAATTTTTGATACATGGGGGCCTATTTATTAATGTGCGAGCGGACATGATCCGATATTGCGGATCATGTCCGCTGCACACCGATAAATGCCAACAGCATACTTTAGCTTGATAAATATGCCCCATGGTATGCAGTGCTACCTCAGATACCTCATAGTGCCCACTGCTTGCACAATACGTCATAGGATTCTTAAAAAGATTATGTTTAAAAAGTAAATTGCACACAATATGCCCAGAGTATTAAATAGATGATTCAATCATTTCTGTAAACTACAAGGGATGTGCAGATTATAGTTCTACAAATTAATTGGGCATGGAACAGATTATTTTTGTCATTCTCTTGGTATCCTTTGTTGAACGAGCTAGCTGAACACATTGTGAGAGCCAATGACAAGAGAAATATATGTGTAGCCACCAATCAGCAGCTTGCTCCCAGTAGTGCATTGCTGCTCCTTAGCCTACCTAGGTATGCTTTTCAAAAAAGAATATCAAAGGAACAATGAAAAATAAATAAAAGAAACAAACTGGAAAGTTGTTTTAAATGGCATGCTCTGCCTGAATTATGAAAGAAGCATTTTGGGTTTGATGTCCGTTTAAATATTTTATTTTGCTATTCTGTTCTGTTTAAAGTTCAAGAAACTTAACAGCCACAATATGCAAACAAATATATACATACGGTTTTATGTCTTGTTTCCAAAGCTTTCCATTGGAAGCCCACATCTCAATTCAGGACAGATTTTTATAATAGAACAGAAACTTGTGACAAGTATATCATTGGAAAGGAGGCAAAAAAATCATGACACAGGGTCATCATCCACACAATACTTTAAGTGCATATGACAACCACATGTCGTCATCCTGGTGTGGGGGGGTCACTTTAGTGGGCTGAGAAACCCAGTGTGGCCAGGCAGCTACACAGAACTTAAAGTGAAGGTAAACTTTCACGAATGAGTGCCTGGTTTTTAAAAATACTATTAAAAACAGGGGCACTTTCATTCATGAAAGTTTACATTTCACTATTTTTGTTAAAATACTTACCTTTTCTTCTTGCAAGCCAGAGCAGCGATTCCCCCACCCGCAGCTCGTCTCTTCTTATGTCAGCAATGAATAATCTGGCTTCCTCCAATCACGGCGTGACCTCAGGCAATGTTTGCTCTGGGGGGAAGCCGTGGAGGAAGCCGGATTCGTCATTGCTGAGGCAAGAAGAGATGACCTGCGGACGGGGGAATCGCTGGTCCGGCTTGCAAGAAGAAAAGGTAAGTATTTTAACAAAAACAGTGAAATGTAAACTTTCATTAATAAAAGTGCCGCTGTTTTTATTATTATTTTTCCTTTAAGTGTTCTATTTATAGATATATTTATTTTATTGCAAAAATATTAACATATATTATTACGTTTATTTCAGCTTTTATTGATGAAGAATTGTAAGCCACAAATGAAAAGGAATCAAGAAACTGTATAGCTATGTCCCCCTCTCATCACATGGTTTCTGTTCACTTTTCTAAAGAGAACAAAGGCACCTCATACTTCAGTTCCACAGACATCTTTAATGTTGAATTGTGGATTCTATACAAAGTTTACCAATGTGCATTAATACAGTCAAGGAGATGGAGGACCTATCACATAAAACCACCTATCAGTTACATTCTAAACTGAGATTTCATTGGCTCCTGATGTTGTGTTTGACTCTTGGAAGATTGAGAAAGAGGAATCTTCTAGTCGGGAAACCTAACTCCATTAGTTTTACTTGCCATAAACTTCTGAATACCAGCAACCTTTTCAAGAACGTCATTATACCTTCAAGAGAAGAACCCCATTGAGATGTGTAGTGCATCAAAACCATACAGAACATAATAGATTAAAACTATTAATGGACTGTTTTTTCAATTTCAGCTAATATGTAATGGCAGGAAAGTACAAAAATTTTTTAGAAGTAAATATTGGTTGAAAATACATTAAAACTTTGATGTCATTTTATTAAAAGTGGTGAGGTTTTTTCATTTTTAATTTAGTACAAATGTTAAGAACCAAATACATGTAAAGGTTACAGTTTAATATTTATTTAGTGATATATTAAAGAATATATATTATAAGTAGATGTATTTATTTGATATGAATCTAAATAATTTTGAATGTGTGATACAATGTGCTAAAAAGAGGCATGAATGCAGTGTAATTTGATCAGATGTGATATAATTGCCAAAATCAGGTTTTATCAAACAACTAATTTACTACCTTAAAGGGACAGTGTACTGTAAATATTCTACTCTTTAATTTTTCCCATTGATATATGTTACCAGCTGGAGTGTATTAAATTGTTTACAAATAGCTACTTTACTTTTATTTTGGCATTTGACATAGCTAATTTTGCCGGTGCTATCCCTACCAATACTGAGAATTCCTATACTTAAGTATTCACCACCAAAAAGCTATGCAAACATAGCCATCAGAGAAAATTACACTTCCAGTGGGAGGTAGAAGAGATAAATAAAAAAAAATGTTAATTTTGAATTGTCCTTTCTAAGTATTGGGTTTTGGTATACAGACAGGGATTAGATAAGGCTGCATGTGTGTGTACAGACAATTATAACATAAGGAGATCTGATTTCCCTGTAAGATCAACCCATTTTAATGGATTGTGGTGTCAAAGAACAACAAAACCAACAATTTCACATACAAAAATAAACACAAACTATCTATTTCTCATACATACTCTGCTGCTGGTATGACAAGTCATTGAGGGGAACACATTAAGGGGAAACACGTTTTACAGTGCATTGTTCCTTTAAAGGGACAGTCTAGTCAGAATTAAACTTTCACGATTCAAATAGGGCATGCAAATTTAAACAACCTTCCAATTTACTTCTATCATCAAATTTGCTTTGCTCTCTTGGTATATATATATATATATATATATATATATATATATATATATATATATATATATATATATATATATACTAATTTCTAAGCCTTTGAAGGGTGCCTCTTATCTGAATGCATTTGACAGTTTTTCACAGCTAGAGAGTGTTAGTTCATGTGTGCCATCTAGATAACATTGCACTCACACCCACAGAGTTACTTATGAGAGAGCACTGACTGGCTAAAATACACGTCTGTCAAAAGAACTGAAATAAGGGGGCAGTCTACCGAGGCTTAGATATAAGGTAATTACAGAGGTAAAAGGTATATTAATATAACCGTGTTGGTTATGCAAAACCGGGGAATCTATACTATAATCGCGTTTGTAACGTGTCCATCGGTGTCACAAGTTGCGCACGCATACTCAAAGGAATGTTGGCTGCGCGAGGCAGCCAAAAGAATGTTGGCTGTGCGTGCAGTCAAAAGAATCCACCTGGATCCACCAAAGTTGGATTCTTTCACCACCCTGCAATTTTTCAGAATCTACCTGGATGCAGCGTAGGCAAACGAAGCAGCATTAAGAAAAAAAACCCTAACCGCCCGCACAAAGTATGAAAAAAAAAAAAAAACTAACTGCCCGAACAAAGTATTAACAAAAAAAAAACTAAACGCCCGCACAAAGTATTAACAAAAAAAAGAACCGCCCGCAAAAAGTATTAAGAAAAGAAAAACTAACCGCCCGCACGAAATATATATATAAAAAAAAAAAACATAACCGTCCGCACAAAGTATTAACAAAAAACTAACCCTTAAACCGCCAAACCCCCACAACAGAAACTACCTAACCCCTAAACAGCCAACCCCCCACATCACAAAAAACCTAATTAACCCCTAAACCACCAACCCCCCACATCACAATAAACATAATTAACCTATTAACCCCTAAACCGCCAAACCCCCACATTGCAAAAACCTAATTAACCAATTAACTCCTAAACCCCCCACAATGCAAACAACTAATTTAATTACTAAGCCCCCTAACCTAATACCCCCTAAATGAATCTCAATTACATAAACTAAGTTACAATTAAAATAAAAAATACTAACATTAATTTAAAAATAAAACCTAACATTAATTTACAAAAAATGAATTTAAAATTACAAAAATAAAAAAGTCTAAATTTACAGAAAAAAATAAAGAAAAATAAAAAAAATTAAACCTAATCCCTATGAAAATAAAAAAGCCCCCCAAAATACCCCCCCCTAATCTCAACTAAACTACCAATAGCCCTTAAAAGGGCCTTTTGTAGGGCATTGTCCTAAGTTAAACAGCTCTTTTACATTTCAAAAATACTAAGTCCCCCGCCAACAGTAAAATCCTCCCACCCACCAAACCCCCCAAAATAAAATAAAAACACTAAAAAAAATAAACTATCCATTGCCCCTAAAGGGGTAATTTGTATGGGCAATGCCCTTAAAAGGCTATTCAGCTCTTTTACAAGCCCATTAAATCCCTAATCTTAAAAATAAAAAAATAAAAAATTAATAAAAAAAACCCTAAGTCTAACCCCCAAATAGGTACTCCGGCGGAGGTCTCCTTCCAGGCGGTGAAGTCTTCTTGAAGGCGGTGATATCTTTTTCCAGCACAGCGACCTCTTCTATCTTCATTCAGGACCAAGCCGGCGCGGAGCGGAGGTGACCATGCCAATACGAATGCAAGGTACCCGTTTAAAAATTGAGGTAACCATGCATTCGTATTGGCTGAAATTTATAAGTCAGCCAATAGGATTAGAGCCACTGAAATCTTATTGGCTGATATTAACAGCCAATAGGATTTCAGTAGCTCTAATCGTATTGGCTGATTTAAAAATTTCAGCCAATAGGAATGCAAGGTACCCCAAATTGAATACGGTACCTTGCATTCAATTTTCAGTGTACAAAGGAGATCGGATGAAGAGGAGCCTCCACAGCGCTTTGGACCGCCTTCACTCTGGATGAAGATAGAAGATGATGGAGCCGCCTGGAAGAAGACCTTTATCGCCGGACTTCAGGAATGGTGAGTACCTATTTGGGGCTTAGTCTTAGGCTTTTTTTTTTTTTTGGGGTGGCTTTTTTTTTAGAGTAGGGATTTTTGGGCTGTAAAAGAGCTGATTGCCCTTTTAAGGGTGATGCCCATACAAATGCTCATTTAGGAGCAATGAGTAGCTTAGGTTTTTTTAGACTTAGTTTTTTTATTTTGGGGGGTTGGTTGGGTGGGGGGTTTTACTGTTAGGGGTACTTAGTAATTTTTACATGTAAAAGAGCTGATTTATTTGGGGCAATGCCCTACAAAAGGCCCTTTTAAGGGCTTTTGGTAGTTTATTGATAGATTAGGGGGTGTTTTTATTTTGGGGGAATTTTTATTTTTATTGGGGTATTAGTTTAGGTTTAATTTTTTATATTTTGGATAGCTTTGTTTATTTTTTCTGCAATTTTACATTTTTTATTTTTTGTAATATTAGCTTTGGGGTTTGTAGTTCTTTAAACATATACTGCCCTCTGGTCAGGCTTATCGCCTAGTGGGTAATAAAGGGATTATCTATCTTTCTAAACAATACAAATTCTGGGGTAGACTGTCCCTTTAACAAGGATCCATTATTAGATATTTGATTCCTTGACAAAACTTCAACAGTGGCAGTCTTGGATATTTATATAATATGATTTAACTTGTTAATCTTTCCTGAGACATATAAGACTGGTAACTCTATATAGGGTTGCCAGATGTCTTCCACAAAAATACTGGACTTTTAGCTGTTCTTCCATGGAAAGCATTAGGTAGGGTTGTGATCACAGTGGACCTGTGACTCCTAAAACCTGCTTGAGACAGCAAGCAAGTGTCCATTTGTAAGCTCTTTAGTGCCAATCCATTTCACACCTCTATGCAAACACCTTTTTGTTATTTAGTCATTTTCCGAAGAGGTACCCACACAAACCATCCCTTGTTTATTTTTTCTAATAGATCAAGTACTTTTTCAAATTTGGTAAAAATTCACCCTAAAGTAAACATTTTCTACAGCAACCATAGCTAAAACAAATAAATAAAATGTGAATCATTATTGCCAAAATATTTAAAACACACCATCTATGCTTCCACTTTTACACAAAGTATAATGCACATTATGATATTGCAAGTACATGGTTAAACAAGGCTGACAATATTAGCTTGTTGTTCAAGCACATTCCAAAGTAGTATAGCACTGAACTACATGAAGAACTCTACTACTTGTGAATCATTGGCTTAGAGCACCATCAGCTTAGTGTTCAGTGATATCTGACATGAATTTTTCTGTACACCTCCATAGAAGTCTATCATGTGAGGGTTTTAGTGTGCATGCACTATCCAACATGCAGATGTTAGTGCTCCCCTAACTTTCGCTTAAAGTGTTGGTAAATCCTTGCGTTTTTTAAATAAATGAGGACTTTCAGTCACAAAGTATAAAATAATTCATGACGACAGTTCCTTTATTTGCCTGCAACGTATGTCGCATTGAGTGCTTCAGGCTTCCCACGGCATTACGCTATTTTTTCATAGAGGTGATGTTTCCACCTCTTAGCCAATAGCTATGCAGCCCAGTTGGCATTATGCTATATTGCATGCATGCTATTGGCTAACATCACCTCATTGATAAAATAGCGTTCTCCTGTGGGCGCCTGAGACGGTCAGAGCGGCATAAGCTGCAGGCAAATAAAGGAACTTTCAGCATGAAGTAATTTATACTTTATGACTGAAAGTCCCCTTTATTTGTAGAACTGGTAAATCCTAGAGTTTCAAAAATGCTAGGATTTACCATCACTTTAACTTTGGCCTGATAATATAAGAGGAAAAATAGAAGCACTACTGATTGTGCTCAGGTAATGTTAATGAGCAATACAGCTATTTTTTTTTAATTTAATTTAAACTTAGACAGTAATTTATTTTATTTTTTTGTAACTTTGCACTCTTTTGCAATTTGTGAAGAAAATTTGAAAAAAATCACATATTTAATTATAAAAAAAAGATTTAATTCATTTTAAAATTACACAATATTATGAATTAACAGAGGGATTAATTAACTCATTATGCACCCACCTACCCCTCTCCAAAATAATTTTGGATAGTAAAATAACTTCCAAACATAAGGTTTGTGTAACAAAAATCAACCAATATTGAATAGGAATTTAATCTATTTTACACTCTTCTAATTCCCCATATTTAGGGCTCATTTCCATTGAGCTGTAATAAGGTTTGTGCGCGGTCAGTAACGGATAAATATGTTGTCTAAAGCAATTTCTCTTATTGACTACTTTTGATGGTGAGTTATACCTCAATAAATTTAACGTCCCATAGAAAGTATTAGACGCTATTAAGCGATAACTTACACCAGGTTTCCAATTAAAGAGCAAAACTTTTAATACACTATGGAGGCTGTGGATACATTGAAAAAAATTACAAGAAAATCAACGTCTGATGGAAGCATGAACACAACGTTAACTAGCAAATGTAAATGTATATGTACATGAATATATATATATATATATATATATATATTGATGTGTTAATGCATATATACACATATTAACACATAAATAGATATATTTATAAGCATATACAGTACATACATACTGTATTTGCAGGGAACACACAGTTCCCATAGACCGCATGCCAGATTTTTTCTAGC
Organism: Bombina bombina; assembly: GCF_027579735.1. Lineage (NCBI taxonomy): Eukaryota > Metazoa > Chordata > Amphibia > Anura > Bombinatoridae > Bombina > Bombina bombina. The sequence goes on along the minus strand of NC_069501.1, from coordinate 326,665,491 downwards.
ATCCCAAACCTGACACATTTAACCCCATAAAACTATATCAAGCAGTTTAAAAAAAAAAAAAAATACAGTAATTAAAGGTGCTATTTTTTTTAAAAAATTAAAATACATCCTCACACTAAAGTTTGGAGCCAATAGGGACACTTTTTTTAAAATTAACCAGAGATCTGACCTCTGGTTAATTTTTGGAGTGCTAATTGCTACCGCGAGTTTGCGGTAGCAATAACCAGCCACTTGTAACTGGTTATTTATAGCGCCAGCAAATGTGCAAATTTGCCCGTTTGCGGGCGCAAGATAAATTACCGCTCCACTTATAATCAAGCCCATAGTATTTAAAATAGATATAAATGACAAACAAGGTAAACAAATAATAACTAACATATTATTATTTATTTAGAACAATTGGTACCTTGATAATTAATACAAAGGGGGAGATTTATCAAGCAGGGGATGCTGCAATCTACCCCTGAAGTTTCAAGTCTGCCTGAAACTTAAGTTAAGAAGCAGCGGTCGTAAGACCATTGCTCCGTAACTCATCCGCCACCTCTGAGGTGGCAGACAGCAATCATCCGATTAGATACGATCGGGATTGACACCCCCTGCTAGCGGCTGATTGGCCGTGAATGTGCAGGGGGCAGCATTGCACAAGCATTTCACCACAAATGCTTGTGCAATGATAAATGCCAACAGTGTATGCTGTCGGCATTTATCGATGTCGGGCGTACATGATCCGCTACATTGGATCATGTTTGCCTGACATTTGATAAATCTACCCCATAAAATCCAAAATACTTCTAAACCTTATCTTGCAAGACCTGTATCCTTTTTTTCATTGAACTCTAGAAGAGCTAGTGTTGACTGAATGTATTGATTTTAAATGATTACCTACAGAAACAATTTTTGTTTTATACTATTCAAATGTTCACAAGTACAGACTTTTAATGAATCAGATATTTTATTTACGTGCCGGGTATTATATAAAATACATATTAATAAATAGAGAGCAGGGGAGCATTATGGCCTAGGCCAACATGGCCCGTGCCTAGGGCGGCAGATTTAGGGGGAATGGCACTTTTTGACACCAGGATCCCCGACCGTCAGAGTGCAGTTGCTTGGCCAGAGCATCTGGATCAGTATCAGAAGGTGGCAAGCTCCAAGCAGAACATGCTGCAGAAATGTTCCAAGCAGAACATGCTGTGATCTGCAGGGCAATTTTTTGGGGTGAGGCTGAGCATAGGTCATGTTGCAAGACAAACGTATTTCTAAAATATGGCTCCAATAAAGAAAGAATAATGTGTGAATAAAACTTATTGTTTATTGAAACAAGCTGAAAATGTAAAAATACTGCTCCGTGTTCCCTGAGCCCTGTGGTATGCCTTTGTATTTTAAAGATAGAAAGTCGGGCACTCTCTTGAAAGCACACAGCTAGACAAAAAGAAAAATGGAAGAGTTTCAGCATTGAGCTAAATGGTGATAGTCCCAGGGCCACATCAAGGTCTCCTCCCCAGGTCCCTAACCTACAACCACATAATACATGCTTTTAATCGAATATACTAAGATGCATACATGAAAAAATATTTGTTTACAAAAAAAAGTAGCAATGTTTTACCAGCTATATGTGAAAGTAATAGTTTAGATCACATACATGCTATTTCTTCCTTTTTCATGCCCCTGTAGCCTCATTTGTGCAAAATATACATTTATGTTTAAATCATTTTTATTAATAAATTCTTTATACATAAGCCAAACAAAAAAGAAAGTTTTCTTCATGAGTTATACAAAGAAGAAATTATTTCCTCCCATCCGATTTTCCAAAGAAGCAAGGAGTAAACAAATTAACATTTTGGAGGAAAGCAACTTTAACGCAGTCTTACAACCTTTCCCCCATCACCTCCCCATATATCTAAACACCCATCATACCTTTGGGAATTTCACTGTTGGATGCCGTGGACCATGGGAAGATAATCAAGTTACATATTCCAGTAATTGGTTCTCCACCAGTGGATTCACCAAGAGAACAGTAATTTCTAATCTGACTATATGTGGGGTATCATCCATCCATTAAACTGAGGTAAATAGGTTGCCTTACATGTATTTTCAAATAAACATTTAAAACATTACAAATAGTGCGGTTGAATTTCCCTCTCCAGAGTTCCCCTCTCATTGATATAGGGTCTGGCAAAAAGATAGTTATAGGGGGGGAGAAGAGAGGGAAAGCATAGGAGAGGGAGGGGAGGAAGAGGGGAGGGGGAGGGGGGGGGAAGGAAGCATCTCTGCCTCAAAGCGATCCTCCCAGGTCTACTGAGTTTGTTCAGATACAGTGTTCCGAATCCAAATTGTGCATCCTATCTTCCTCTATGGGATGTCGAGTTAATAATCCAGTAATACCATATCCTCTGGAAAGAGGTTCTATTGTTTAACGTGTCTACTGCAGATTCATACATAGTGTAGGTATGGCTGATCTTATTGTATACTTCCGACCATGGGGGCGAGCCCACCTTCCAGTATTTTGCGATACAAACCCTTGTTACTGTACAAAGGATTCTGATGAATGTGTTAATATATCTGTGAAATTTATCTATGTGTTCATGTAGTAGTGCTTGGTGGGCAGTGAGCGTGACCTCCTCCTCTAGTAGTTGGCTAATCAGTGTGGAGAGCCTCTGCCATGTCCCACGTATCTCCTCACAATCCCACCACATGTGCCTATAGGATCCTAATTCCCCACATCCTCTATAACATAGATTGCTACCATTTGGCTGCATATGGGCCGTCCTCATCGGGGTTAGGTACCATCTAAATACAGTTTTCATCACATTTTCCTTCAGATCCATACTAATTAATCCCCTGTCAGCTTCCTGGATCACTCTCTCCCACTCTTGTATGTCTTTAACCATATATAAGTCTTTTTCCTATGCTAACATCATCATGGATTTGGCTCTGTTGGGTGGTGTCTGCAGTGCAAGGTATATTTTAGACATATTGTGTTTAGTTCTCGTAAGGCTTGCGCCACAGGTCTCTAATATCATGGGTTGTCCACTTCTAGGGGCTTTCAAGAAGGGGTGTAAAGATGAGTGTAATTGGAGGTAGATATACCAGTGAAGCTTTGTAGGAGCTAGCTTTGACTGCAGCTGAGTGAAAGAGAGTAACTGACCCCTCTGTATCACGTCCGCCACCCTATAAAGCCCTTTGTTTTCCCATTTGGCGACTATCACACGAGAGTCACCCGGCATGAGGCATCTAATTGGTGTCAACAAGGAGAGTTCAGGAAATAAGTCTGGTCTTGTAAGTGTCTGTCTCCAGGTTTTTATGATCAGGTCTGAGGTGTATGTTTTAGTGAGTTCCTTGTCTGGGGCAACAATGTGTGTGTCCCATAAAATCGAGTCTCTCTCCTCCCATCCCCCCAACTCCATCTCCAGAAACACCCAAGTAGCTTCCTCCGATCTCCTCAGGAGACAAGAGTCTTGGGCCAGTCTGGCGGCTCTATAATATTCCATTAGGTCTGGGGCACCCACTCCCCCTGCTGCTCTACTTCTGTTTACCACCTGTCTTGCTATTCTGGCCGATTTTGGGCCTCTTATGTAAGCTAATATTTCGGTTTGTAGTTTAATAATATCTGCCCTAATTATTTTGATGGGAAGGGCTCTAAAAAGATATAGAAGGCGTGGAAGTACATTCATTTTAATTAACGCTACTCTCCCCATCCAGGAGAAACCACACGTTTGCCATTTAACAAGGTCTTTTCTAATCTGGCCAAGAAGCGGGGTGTAATTATGTTTATATAGAAGTTGCATCTGTATCGGGAGTTTAATACCTAGGTATTTGATTGTTGTGGGGACCCAACGGAATTCAAAATTGAGTTCAATAATTTTACGCGTATGTGGAGGAATAGCTATCGGGAGAAGTTCACTTTTCTCCATATTAATTTTGTAGCCAGAGATATCTGAAAAGTCGTTTAATAACTTATGTAGATTAGGGAGTGATAATAGAGGTTTGGTAAGTGTAAGCAGGATATCATCCGCGAATAGGGATATTTTATACTCAGAATGAGCCACCCGGACTCCCGAGATGTCCGGGTGATTCCTAATTCTGGCCGCCAGTGGCTCAATACAGAGGGCAAATAATAGGGGTGATAGGGGGCAACCCTGTCTTGTCCCATTTAATATGGGGAAAAGAGCGGATTTGTATCCCCCCATGGCAACCTGGGCCCGTGGGTTTGAGTATATTGCCCGCAAAGCTTTCAAAAAGGCATCATTAAAACCCAATTCTTCCATGACCGCAAACATATATCCCCAGTCTATTCTGTCAAACGCCTTCTCCGAATCCAAAGATAGAATTAGAGAAGGCGTCTGAGTTTCCCCTAGATGGTGAATTAAATTAATCACCCGCCTTAAGTTATCTGGGGCTTCCCTGTTCTGTATAAATCCCACCTGGTCCGGGTGAACCAGGTGCGGCATAATTGATTTAAGACGGTTGGCCAAAATTTTAGTGAATATTTTGAGATCTTGGTTAATTAGTGAGATGGGTCGGTAGTTTTGACGTCTCCTGTGATCTTTATCTGGTTTGGGGATAACGACTATCTTCGCATCTAGCAACTCCTGAGGAATTGGGTTACCATCCATGATGGAATTACAAAATTTGGTTAAATGTGGGACTAGGGCGTTTTTGAAAAGTTTATAATACTCCCCTGGGAACCCGTCAGGGCCAGCTGCTTTCCCTGGTTTTAAGTCTTTGATGGCTTTTGAGACTTCCATAGGGGATATCGGGGTATTAAGGGTAGTCTTTTGTTCTGTCGTCAGTGGTGTCAGATCACATTTATCTAAAAATGTTCTCGTTTGGTGTAAGGTCTCTGTGTTGTGAGTCACTTTTTCACCATCATAAAGCTTGCCATAGAAATTAGCGAAAGATTCCACTATCTCCCTAGGGTGTGAAGTCAGGGTCCCTTTCTCTGTTTCTATCAGGTCTATGGCCGATGCCCTACATCTCTCTCTTATTTTGTGTGCCATATATCTATCCGGCTTGTTTGCATAGATAAAGTACTGTGATTTAAGCCTCTGTGCTGCTTTTGCTGCTTGTGAGTTTAATATCATTGTTAGGGATTGTCTTTTGTTCTGGATATTTTGTAGGGCCGCTGGGTTTTTAGTTATTTTATGTTGTCTCTCCAATGCTTCAATCTCTTTATGGAGCTGATCTATGTATGTCCTGCATTTCTTAGTAATCTTAGTTTTGAGTTGGATCAGCAATCCTCTAACCACTGCCTTATGGGCTGCCCATGTATACATTGGGTTCGCGGTTGAGTCTGTGTTAATGGACCAAAATTCTGTCATGGAGCATACCATGTCTTTGTGATCTTGATTATTTCTTAAAAGAGTTTTGTCGTATGTCCAAGTTCTGTTTCTGTTAATGTCCCTTAGTCGGTCTAGGTCAATCGAGATGATAGAATGGTCCGACCATACACAAGCATGGATAGCCGATTCACGTAGCATGGGTTGTAAGATCTGGCTTAGATATATGTAGTCGAGTCTGACATAAGTGTTATGTGCAGCTGAGTAGAAGGTAGTGTCGGTGGTTGTCCCATACAGCGTGTGCCATGTGTCTCTAAGGGTATGTGGAGTAAAAGAGTCTTGTATAGCTTTGACAATGCGATTATGCCTGTGTTATTTAGGGGTTAGTGCTTTATTGTGTGACGGTTGGGTAGAAGTCATAGTAATGTTAAAGTCTCCTGCAAGTAAAATTTTAGTTCATGACCAGTCCGTCAATAGATGCGCGATGTGGGCAATGAACGTATGTTGGTTGTCGTTGGGAGCGTACACATTGCACAGGGTAACCTCATTATCTAGAATGCGTCCCCGCACTATCAAATATCTACCATCTGGGTCAGTCAACGTGCTTGTATGATGGAAATCTACAGAAGAGTGGATCAGTATAGATACCCCCCGTGTTTTATTAGGGGCCGTAGCATGGTAGTGTGTTGGGAATTGTTTATTCCAATATTTCGGTATGTTGTCTCTCATAAAGTGTGTTTCCTGAAGAAACACCAATTTAGCGTCTAGTGCCCTATATTGATTCATTGCTAGTCTGCGCTTAATATCCGTGTTGAGACCGCGGACATTGTGAGATATCAATCTAATCTTGGTGTCCATAGGTGCATGTATTTGTCTGTAGTTCTATATAATATGGAGTGTATGTGGGCAAATAATCTGCAAAGTAAGGCATCTTACCCCAGAGTTTCTGGTCTGTTGTGGTGAGCTGCCACCCGTGGAACTGTATCTCGAGAGGATCGCTAGGAGGAGGGGAGAAAGAGGAAAAGATTAAACAACAAAATAGCAAACAAATAACATTTAACTGGTCCCCAAAAAGGGGATAACTTAGCAATATCTGGAAACAGTCCAGAGGTCGGGCGGAAGCCACCGGACCTCAATGTAAGGGGGGGACATTTATCAGCCCCCTTTAAAGTGTTAATAGAAGTAGTGCTAGTGCAAAGCATGTCTCTCTCTAAACTCAATCATAATTATTTATAGACTCTAACTGGTCGAGCATGAGAGGAAGTTCAGTACAAAAGAAGAAGGGAATTCATGACTCTTGGTTTCTGGTCTCAGTTGTTTTTTGCCTTTTGTAGTTGACCTTTTGCCAGGCCATATGGGTGTTGGATCTTGTTGCATCACTTTTCTTTGCTGATGGGGCCTCCTGATCTGGAATAGTCGGAGGGTCAAGGCCCAATATTCCACATACCTCTGGGATATCTTCCTGGTGTTTAATGTTTATGATCTTGGAGTCTTTAGTAATGCTTAGTACAAAGGGGAATCCCCATCTGTATGGGATCTGTTGTTTGCGAAGTATAATTGTTAGTGGTTTCAAAGAGCTTCTGCGTTGTAGGGTACGTAAGCTTAAGTCTTGGAAGAATTGAATGACATTTCCTTGAAACTTAAAAGTTGGGTTCTTTCTGGAAGCCTGTAATATTTTTTCTTTGTCTGGAAAGAAGGTCATCCGAGCTATCACATCTCTTGGGGGGATGCCATTTTTAGTTTTGGCTTTGAGAGCTCTATGTGCGCTTTCCACATGGAACGTGTACTTGGGGGGTGAGTCTGTTTTCTGGTGGAAGAGTTGCGTTATATATGGCAGAATTTCCTTGGGTGTGACATCTTCTGGTATTCCCTTTAATCTGATATTGTTCCTTCTGTTTCTGTTCTCTAAGTCCTCCATTTTATCTTGTATTTCCTGTAGGAGTTGCTGTTGATCGGAGATTGTTTGTGTTAATTCATCTACATTTTCCACCATTGAGTCCTTCTGGTCTTCCAAGATATCGATTCTGTTTCCCATATCTGTAAGGTCAGATTTGATTTCGGCTAAGCTGGAGGTAACCGAAGTATGTATAGAGTCTATTTTCCCCCACAATTTTTCGAAGTTATCTGTTAGGTCTTTCTTTGATACCAGGGATTGAAGATCAGCTCTGGTAATCGGAGATTGATCCTCAAAGGATGGCGGTAGAGATTGTTCTGAATCATCTCCTGTTTCCATGTCTTTGTTAGCTTTAGGTATGTGTGTGGTTTTAAAGAAGGAGGACACTGTGGAAGGGGTGCCTGGATTAGGAAGTTTCTCTCCCTTTCCCCCTCTTCTTGTAGCCATTATTGTCCTATACATAGATCTTAAGGAAAGGAGTTGTTTACAGTGTGCCTTAAGACAAGCAGACCTCTCTCTCACTTCTCATTCAGAGCGTAGTGTCAAAACAAGCCTTGGGGTGGTTGGATATCTTAGGTAAAGAGAAATGATGCAAATGGATTTAGGCAATTTTAAATATTATATAGATATATTTCAAAGATTTCCCTTCATTTAAGTAGTTAGCACTATTCCATTACTTCTCTTTTAATAGCTCATGTGGAGGCTGATGTCCCCCTACTTCACCTGCAGGTTCTACATATCATCAGGAGTCCCCGCAAACTTATATGTAAAGGACAGTCTCTTAAAGTGCATCCTGGAGACCGTAGACATGAAATAAATGATGGGTTCTGTGCATGCGAAAATGACTGCTGTTAAATCCGCTAATGCTATCTGATGTTAATGTCACAAGTCATCACAGACCTCTCCCCGACTTTCTCTTTTGTTTATGCAATAGGGGTTAATAACTCCTGTAATAGATAGGTGGCAAGATATTTCTGGGTTTACATGCCCTATTGGGCCAGGTTGACAAATTAAAAGTCTCTGGAAAGCCCACAATTGTCTCTGTATCCTCTATGAGGGCTTATTTTATTAAGGCATGTGTCTTCAGGAGCTGGAAGGGTTGTGTGAGCCCTTTGGGTATTAGCGGTGCTCTGTTTAGTCGTGTGTGGGATCGACTTTATGCCCTGAGCCCCCTCGTTATTTCAAACTTCCCCTCCGGGCCCCCCTTACCTCCCAATGTGTGCTGTCTTGTCTTTACACCTCGGGGACGTGCGGGACTGATCTTCTCCACCACCCGATTTATATCGGGTGGTGCTGGCACCAACTTTTCTGCCCCACGAGGTCCGGAGTCTGAGAATGCGGGAGGGGGAGGCCCCGGGAAAGATGGCGGATCTTCGCGCCAAACTTCAGCACCAGCGCGGTACCTCGCCTTGTCGGCTCCCCAACAGTACCCGACGGGTATCGGGTAAGTCTTGGTCTATCACTCTAGGGATTCTCTAGTTGCGGATGGACCTCTGGTACTGAGCTGTCCTCCGTGGAGCTGCTCCTTTACTCCGTCGCTAGGTCCGGCAGTCCCCAGATTATACGGTGACACTTTGGTTTCCAAATTTTCTCTCCTGAGCCTGCAGGTTTGTATCTCTAGTGCTTGGTGGGCATAGCTGTACCCCAAAAAAGGCACTATATCACTATTATAAGTTCTTTTTTGGCCCAAAAAGCAGAGAGCTCTTTCTAAGGACGTCTGCTTCTCTCGGCAGTTAGCTCCGCCCCCCAAAATATACATTTAAAGGGACATAATACTCATATGCTAAATCACTTGAAACTGATGCAGTATAACTGTAAAAACCTGACAGGAAACAATCACCTAAGCATCTCTATGTAAAAAGGAAGATATTTTACCTCACAATCTCCTCAGCTCAGCAGAGTAAGTTCTGTGTAAAAAGTTATACTCAGCTGCTCCCAGCTGCAAGTAAAAAAAAACAAAAATGAAGAAATGAACTGCAGCCAATCAGCATCAGCAGTGCTGAGGTCATGAACTCTTTTACTGTGATCTTATGAGATTTGACTTAACTCTCATGAGATTTCATAGTAAGCTTCCTTTAACCTGAATAGGGGAAATAATATGAGAGTGCACGAGGCTCATCACCTTAGCTGTCCCAGGACAGACATACTAATATGCTGCTTAGAAATCCTTTAGAATGGGATGTGGCTACTGAAGAACTTTTGAGGTAAAATATCTTTCTTTTTTACATAGAGATGTTCAGGTGATATTTTCTAGTCAGCTCTTTACAGCTATACGGCATCACTTTCAAGTGTTTAAACATTTGGGTATTACGGCCCTTTAAAGGAGACATTGGGGCCTAATTATTATTGTCTGGCAGACATGATACGCTGTAGTGTATCATGTCCGCCAGACATCGCTGAATGCTGATAGCATACTCTGTCGGTATTTAACATTGCACAAGCAGTTCTAGTGAACTGCTTGTGCAATGCCGGCCCCTGCAGATTTGCGGCCAATTGGCCGCTAGCAGGGGGTGTCAATCAGCCCGATCGTATAGGATGGGGTGGATTGAAGTCCACAGCCTCAGAGGCAGAGGACCAGTTAAGGAGCAGCGGTCTTAAGGCCGCTGCTTCATAACTGCTGTTTCCAATGAGCCTGAAGGTTCGCAAGGAATCGGCCCCATTAGCTCAGCTGTATGCTCTTATGAGAGATCAGGTCAGATATATGGCCCTGCAGCCTAAATTAGATATCTGAACAGATGTATGGCCTCAGTAGCCCCCTTTATTGCTGCTATATGCCTAAATAAGACCTAATATTAATTTTTTTAATCTTGCAGCCTGACATTTTATGCCAGCTCTGTGTCCAATGAGACCTGAGGTCAGATGCATAAGCTCTTTGGACCCATCATGCCCCCTGTATACTAAAATTTGAGTTCAGATCAGAGGCATAACCCCTGAATATTCTTCATACCCAGTATATGCACAAATTACATTTAAGATTGTGTACACAGCCCCTGTAGTCCCTTGTTACCCTCTAACTCTACTCAATCAGGCCCCAGGTGTCTTAAGCACAAATGTAAATGGTATAGTTCCTTTAAAAACCTATAAAGCTCAAGCTTACTCACACATACACACAAACACTCACACTTTTTTGACACACACACACTCACATTGATACACACATAAACAAACTCACACTCTTTCTGACAAACACACAAACTCACAATCTTGCTTATACACACATACAAACATACTCTTGCTCACACATAGCAACAAACACACTTTCTTGCTCACACACAGGAACAAACACACATTCTTGCTCACACACAGGAACAAAAACACACTCTTGCTCACACACAGGAATAAACACATACTCTTGCTCACACACACACACTTGCTCACACACAAACAGGAACAAATACACACACTTGGCTCACACACAGGAATACACTAACACTTTTGCACACACATACACACACAGAAACATACTTACACACTTGCTTACAGTGAAACACACATAGATATAAAACCCATTTTAACATAAATATAGAAAAAATTATACTTATATGCCAGTTGCTGACACTCTTCCTCCTATAGCACAACTCCAGGGACTGGACTTCATTCTGAGCACAAGCTGGCTCCCTCACCCATTCTGCACCTCCCCTCCCTCAGCAGCATCTAGAAGCACAAGCTGTGAGGAGAGAATTTTGCCTAGCAACTGATGACTTACACAGGTAGTCACTCCCGATTTTGTGAATCACTGCACAGGAACTTCAGAAGGAGCAGACTGTGCTGAAACAGTCCAGTCCTGTGACTGGAAATGATAAAGCATCTGTGTTACAACTGGTACTGCTGCAATGTGAGGTAATAAAATACATATACAGTTTGCCAGTCACTAAGACCTCTGTACTTGCACTCCCCCCCCCCCCCCATCCAGACGCTCATGTTTTTATATTATATTGTTGCTTACATATAACTCTATAAAATCTGCAAAGCGGATAACACATTTGGATCCAGAGCAGCTATATACTTGCACGGACCTACCTGAACACATCTGGTGAGCCAATGACAAGAGGCATATGTGCAACCGACCACCAGCTAGCTCCTAGTAATGCATTGCTGCTCCTGAGCCTACTTAAGTATGCTTTTCATCAAAGGAACTACATTTGATAGTAAACGTAAAGTCTTTTAAAATTGCATGTTTTGAACATGAAAGTTAAATTTTGAGTTTCATATCCCTTTTAACTTGTTCTCAGCCAGGGTCCTCCTGATACATTGGTCTTTTAGTGTGAGGTTTAGGGTGAGTGTAACTCGATATGCAGCAATAGATGTACAGGAAACCAGAAGTTTTTTAAAAGGTTTTAATAAAGCAAGAGAAACAAAAACTAAGAGTAAAACAAGAGCAGAGTCCAGGAGCAGGCCAAAGGTCAGGTATCATGAGATCAGTTCAGCAACTAGGTACCAAGGGGGAAAGCAGGAACAATGTCCAGATGGTATAGGTCGACAGACTGGCACAGGATACCAGATAGATGCAGTAGTAACAACAGGATTTAGGTAAGCTGCCACTGGTACAGTAAACACAGGAGACTCAGCAGCGGGATAAGGAGACTCAGCAGGCACAGGATACCAGATAGATGCAGTAGTAACAACAGGATTTAGGTAAGCTGCCACTGGTACAGTAAGCACAGGAGACTCAGCAGCGGGATAAGGAGACTCAGCAGGCACAGGATACCAGATAGATGCAGTAGTAACAACAGGATTTAGGTAAGCTGCCACTGGTACAGTAAGCACAGGAGACTCAGCAGCGGGATAAGGAGACTCAGTAGGCACAGGATACCAGATAGATGCAGTAGTAACAACAGGATTTAGGTAAGCTGCCACTGGTACAGTAAGCACAGGAGACTCAGCAGCGGGATAAGGAGACTCAGTAGGCACAGGATACCAGATAGATGCAGTAGTAACAACAGGATTTAGGTAAGCTGCCACTGGTACAGTAAGCACAGGAGACTCAGCAGCGGGATAAGGAGACTCAGCAGGCACAGGATACCAGATAGATGCAGTAGTAACAACAGGATTTAGGTAAGCTGCCACTGGTACAGTAAGCACAGGAGACTCAGCAGCGGGATAAGGAGACTCAGTAGGCACAGGATACCAGATAGATGCAGTAGTAACAACAGGATTTAGGCAAGCTGCCACTGGTACAGTAAGCACAGGAGACTCAGCAGCGGGATAAGGAGACTCAGTAGGCACAGGATACCAGATAGATGCAGTAGTAACAACAGGATTTAGGTAAGCTGCCACTGGTACAGTAAGCACAGGAGACTCAGCAGCGGGATAAGGAGACTCAGTAGGCACAGGATACCAGATAGATGCAGTAGTAACAACAGGATTTAGGTAAGCTGCCACTGGTACAGTAAGCACAGGAGACTCAGCAGCGGGATAAGGAGACTCAGCAGGCACAGGATACCAGATAGATGCAGTAGTAACAACAGGATTTAGGTAAGCTGCCACTGGTACAGTAAGCACAGGAGACTCAGCAGCGGGATAAGGAGACTCAGCAGGCACAGGATACCAGATAGATGCAGTAGTAAAAACAGGATTTAGGTAAGCTGCCACTGGTACAGTAAGTACAGGAGACTCAGCAGCGGGATAAGGAGACTCAGCAGGCACAGGATACCAGATAGATGCAGTAGTAACAACAGGATTTAGGTAAGCTGCCACTGGTACAGTAAGCACAGGAGACTCAGCAGCGGGATAAGGAGACTCAGCAGGCACAGGATACCAGATAGATGCAGTAGTAACAACAGGATTTAGGTAAGCTGCCACTGGTACAGTAAGCACAGGAGACTCAGCAGCGGGATAAGGAGACTCAGTAGGCACAGGATACCAGATAGATGCAGTAGTAACAACAGGATTTAGGTAAGCTGCCACTGGTACAGTAAGCACAGGAGACTCAGCAGCGGGATAAGGAGACTCAGCAGGCACAGGATACCAGATAGATGCAGTAGTAACAACAGGATTTAGGTAAGCTGCCACTGGTACAGTAAACACAGGAGACTCAGCAGCGGGATAAGGAGACTCAGTAGGCACAGGATACCAGATAGATGCAGTAGAAACAACAGGATTTAGGTAAGCTGCCACTGGTACAGTAAGCACAGGAGACTCAGCAGCAGGATAAGGAGACTCAGTAGGCACAGGATACCAGATAGATGCAGTAGTAACAACAGGATTTAGGTAAGCTGCCACTGGTACAGTAAGCACAGGAGACTCAGCAGCGGGATAAGGAGACTCAGCAGGCACAGGATACCACATAGATGCAGTAGTAACAACAGGATTTAGGTAAGCTGCCACTGGTACAGTAAGCACAGGAGACTCAGCAGCGGGATAAGGAGACTCAGCAGGCACAGTATACCAGATAGATGCAGTAGTAAAAACAGGATTTAGGTAAGCTGCCACTGGTACAGTAAGCACAGGAGACTCAGCAGCTGGATAAGGAGACTCAGCAGGCACAGGATACCAGATAGATGCAGTAGTAACAACAGGATTTAGGTAAGCTGCCACTGGTACAGTAAACACAGGAGACTCAGCAGCGGGATAAGGAGACTCAGCAGGCACAGGATACCAGATAGATGCAGTAGTAACAACAGGATTTAGGTAAGCTGCCACTGGTACAGTAAGCACAGGAGACTCAGCAGCGGGATAAGGAGACTCAGTAGGCACAGGATACCAGATAGATGCAGTAGTAACAACAGGATTTAGGCAAGCTGCCACTGGTACAGTAAGCACAGGAGACTCAGCAGCGGGATAAGGAGACTCAGTAGGCACAGGATACCAGATAGATGCAGTAGTAACAACAGGATTTAGGTAAGCTGCCACTGGTACAGTAAGCACAGGAGACTCAGCAGCGGGATAAGGAGACTCAGTAGGCACAGGATACCAGATAGATGCAGTAGTAACAACAGGATTTAGGTAAGCTGCCACTGGTACAGTAAGCACAGGAGACTCAGCAGCGGGATAAGGAGACTCAGCAGGCACAGGATACCAGATAGATGCAGTAGTAACAACAGGATTTAGGTAAGCTGCCACTGGTACAGTAAGCACAGGAGACTCAGCAGCGGGATAAGGAGACTCAGCAGGCACAGGATACCAGATAGATGCAGTAGTAAAAACAGGATTTAGGTAAGCTGCCACTGGTACAGTAAGTACAGGAGACTCAGCAGCGGGATAAGGAGACTCAGCAGGCACAGGATACCAGATAGATGCAGTAGTAACAACAGGATTTAGGTAAGCTGCCACTGGTACAGTAAGCACAGGAGACTCAGCAGCGGGATAAGGAGACTCAGCAGGCACAGGATACCAGATAGATGCAGTAGTAACAACAGGATTTAGGTAAGCTGCCACTGGTACAGTAAGCACAGGAGACTCAGCAGCGGGATAAGGAGACTCAGTAGGCACAGGATACCAGATAGATGCAGTAGTAACAACAGGATTTAGGTAAGCTGCCACTGGTACAGTAAGCACAGGAGACTCAGCAGCGGGATAAGGAGACTCAGCAGGCACAGGATACCAGATAGATGCAGTAGTAACAACAGGATTTAGGTAAGCTGCCACTGGTACAGTAAACACAGGAGACTCAGCAGCGGGATAAGGAGACTCAGTAGGCACAGGATACCAGATAGATGCAGTAGAAACAACAGGATTTAGGTAAGCTGCCACTGGTACAGTAAGCACAGGAGACTCAGCAGCAGGATAAGGAGACTCAGTAGGCACAGGATACCAGATAGATGCAGTAGTAACAACAGGATTTAGGTAAGCTGCCACTGGTACAGTAAGCACAGGAGACTCAGCAGCGGGATAAGGAGACTCAGCAGGCACAGGATACCACATAGATGCAGTAGTAACAACAGGATTTAGGTAAGCTGCCACTGGTACAGTAAGCACAGGAGACTCAGCAGCGGGATAAGGAGACTCAGCAGGCACAGTATACCAGATAGATGCAGTAGTAAAAACAGGATTTAGGTAAGCTGCCACTGGTACAGTAAGCACAGGAGACTCAGCAGCGGGATAAGGAGACTCAGCAGGCACAGGATACCAGATAGATGCAGTAGTAACAACAGGATTTAGGTAAGCTGCCACTGGTACAGTAAACACAGGAGACTCAGCAGCGGGATAAGGAGACTCAGCAGGCACAGGATACCAGATAGATGCAGTAGTAACAACAGGATTTAGGTAAGCTGCCACTGGTACAGTAAACACAGGAGACTCAGCAGCGGGATAAGGAGACTCAGCAGGCACAGGATACCAGATAGATGCAGTAGTAACAACAGGATTTAGGTAAGCTGCCACTGGTACAGTAAGCACAGGAGACTCAGCAGCGGGATAAGGAGACTCAGCAGGCACAGGATACCAGATAGATGCAGTAGTAACAACAGGATTTAGGTAAGCTGCCACTGGTACAGTAAGCACAGGAGACTCAGCAGCGGGATAAGGAGACTCAGTAGGCACAGGATACCAGATAGATGCAGTAGTAACAACAGGATTTAGGTAAGCTGCCACTGGTACAGTAAACACAGGAGACTCAGCAGCGGGATAAGGAGACTCAGTAGGCACAGGATACCAGATAGATGCAGTAGTAACAACAGGATTTAGGTAAGCTGCCACTGGTACAGTAAGCACAGGAGACTCAGCAGCAGGATAAGGAGACTCAGTAGGCACAGGATACCAGATAGATGCAGTAGTAAAAACAGGATTTAGGTAAGCTGCCACTGGTACAGTAAACACAGGAGACTCAGCATCAGGATAAGGAGACTCAGTAGGCACAGGATACCAGATAGATGCAGTAGTAACAACAGGATTTAGGTAAGCTGCCACTGGTACAGTAAGCACAGGAGACTCAGCAGTGGGATAAGGAGACTCAGTAGGCACAGGATACCAGATAGATGCAGTAGTAACAACAGGATTTAGGTAAGCTGCCACTGGTACAGTAAACACAGGAGACTCAGCAGCGGGATAAGGAGACTCAGCAGGCACAGGATACCAGATAGATGCAGTAGTAAAAACAGGATTTAGGTAAGCTCCCACTGGTACAGTAAGCACAGGAGACTCAGCAGCAGGATAAGGAGACTCAGTAGGCACAGGATACCAGATAGATGCAGTAGTAACAACAGGATTTAGGTAAGCTGCCACTGGTACAGTAAGCACAGGAGACTCAGCAGCAGGATAAGGAGACTCAGCAGGCACAGGATACCAGATAGATGCAGTAGTAACAACAGGATTTAGGTAAGCTGCCACTGGTACAGTAAGCACAGGAGACTCAGCAGCGGGATAAGGAGAC
This sequence comes from Bombina bombina, assembly GCF_027579735.1. Taxonomy (NCBI): domain Eukaryota; kingdom Metazoa; phylum Chordata; class Amphibia; order Anura; family Bombinatoridae; genus Bombina; species Bombina bombina. The sequence goes on along the minus strand of NC_069501.1, from coordinate 326,649,008 downwards.
TCAGCAGGCACAGGATACCAGATAGATGCAGTAGTAACAACAGGATTTAGGTAAGCTGCCACTGGTACAGTAAACACAGGAGACTCAGCAGCGGGATAAGGAGACTCAGCAGGCACAGGATACCAGATAGATGCAGTAGTAACAACAGGATTTAGGTAAGCTGCCACTGGTACAGTAAGCACAGGAGACTCAGCAGCGGGATAAGGAGACTCAGTAGGCACAGGATACCAGATAGATGCAGTAGTAACAACAGGATTTAGGTAAGCTGCCACTGGTACAGTAAGCACAGGAGACTCAGCAGCGGGATAAGGAGACTCAGTAGGCACAGGATACCAGATAGATGCAGTAGTAACAGCAGGATTTAGGTAAGCTGCCACTGGTACAGTAAGCACAGGAGACTCAGCAGCGGGATAAGGAGACTCAGCAGGCACAGGATACCAGATAGATGAAGTAGTAACAACAGGATTTAGGTAAGCTGCCACTGGTACAGTAAGCACAGGAGACTCAGCAGCAGGATAAGGAGACTCAGTAGGCACAGGATACCAGATAGATGCAGTAGTAACAACAGGATTTAGGTAAGCTGCCACTGGTACAGTAAGCACAGGAGACTCAGCAGCGGGATAAGGAGACTCAGTAGGCACAGGATACCAGATAGATGCAGTAGTAACAACAGGATTTAGGTAAGCTGCCACTGGTACAGTAAGCACAGGAGACTCAGCAGCGGGATAAGGAGACTCAGCAGGCACAGGATACCAGATAGATGCAGTAGTAACAACAGCATTTAGGTAAGCTGCCACTGGTACAGTAAGCACAGGAGACTCAGCAGCGGGATAAGGAGACTCAGCAGGCACAGGATACCAGATAGATGCAGTAGTAACAACAGGATTTAGGTAAGCTGCCACTGGTACAGTAAGCACAGGAGACTCAGCAGCGGGATAAGGAGACTCAGCAGGCACAGGATACCAGATAGATGCAGTAGTAACAACAGGATTTAGGTAAGCTGCCACTGGTACAGTAAGCACAGGAGACTCAGCAGCGGGATAAGGAGACTCAGCAGGCACAGGATACCAGATAGATGCAGTAGTAACAACAGGATTTAGGTAAGCTGCCACTGGTACAGTAAGCACAGGAGACTCAGCAGCGGGATAAGGAGACTCAGCAGGCACAGGATACCAGATAGATGCAGTAGTAACAACAGGATTTAGGTAAGCTGCCACTGGTACAGTAAACACAGGAGACTCAGCAGCGGGATAAGGAGACTCAGCAGGCACAGGATACCAGATAGATGCAGTAGTAACAACAGGATTTAGGTAAGCTGCCACTGGTACAGTAAGCACAGGAGACTCAGCAGCGGGATAAAGAGACTCAGCAGGCACAGGATACCAGATAGATGCAGTAGTAACAACAGGATTTAGGTAAGCTGCCACTGGTACAGTAAGCACAGGAGACTCAGCAGCGGGATAAGGAGACTCAGCAGGCACAGGATACCAGATAGATGCAGTAGTAACAACAGGATTTAGGTAAGCTGACACTGGTACAGTAAACACAGGAGACTCAGCAGCGGGATAAGGAGACTCAGTAGGCACAGGATACCAGATAGATGCAGTAGTAACAACAGGATTTAGGTAAGCTGCCACTGGTACAGTAAGCACAGGAGACTCAGCAGCAGGATAAGGAGACTCAGTAGGCACAGGATACCAGATAGATGCAGTAGTAACAACAGGATTTAGGTAAGCTGCCACTGGTACAGTAAGCACAGGAAACTCAGCAGCAGGATAAGGAGACTCAGTAGGCACAGGATACCAGATAGATGCAGTAGTAACAACAGGATTTAGGTAAGCTGCCACTGGTACAGTAAGCACAGGAGACTCAGCAGCGGGATAAGGAGACTCAGTAGGCACAGGATACCAGATAGATGCAGTAGTAAAAACAGGATTTAGGTAAGCTGCCACTGGTACAGTAAACACAGGAGACTCAGCAGCGGGATAAGGAGACTTAGTAGGCACAGGATACCAGATAGATGCAGTAGTAACAACAGGATTTAGGTAAGCTGCCACTGGTACAGTAAGCACAGGAGACTCAGCAGCGGGATAAGGAGACTCAGTAGGCACAGGATACCAGATAGATGCAGTAGTAACAACAGGATTTAGGTAAGCTGCCACTGGTACAGTAAACACAGGAGACTCAGCAGCGGGATAAGGAGACTCAGCAGGCACAGGATACCAGATAGATGCAGTAGTAACAACAGGATTTAGGTAAGCTGCCACTGGTACAGTAAGCACAGGAGACTCAGCAGCAGGATAAGGAGACTCAGTAGGCACAGGATACCAGATAGATGCAGTAGTAACAACAGGATTTAGGTAAGCTGCCACTGGTACAGTAAGCACAGGAGACTCAGCAGCAGGATAAGGAGACTCAGTAGGCACAGGATACCAGATAGATGCAGTAGTAAAAACAGGATTTAGGTAAGCTGCCACTGGTAAAGTAAGCACAGGAGACTCAGCAGCGGGATAAGGAGACTCAGTAGGCACAGGATACCAGATAGATGCAGTAGTAACAACAGGATTTAGGTAAGCTGCCACTGGTACAGTAAGCACAGGAGACTCAGCAGCGGGATAAGGAGACTCAGCAGGCACAGGATACCAGATAGATGCAGTAGTAACAACAGGATTTAGGTAAGCTGCCACTGGTACAGTAAGCACAGGAGACTCAGCAGCGGGATAAGGAGACTCAGCAGGCACAGGATACCAGATAGATGCAGTAGTAACAACAGGATTTAGGTAAGCTGCCACTGGTACAGTAAGCACAGGAGACTCAGCAGCGGGATAAGGAGACTCAGCAGGCACAGGATACCAGATAGATGCAGTAGTAACAACAGGATTTAGGTAAGCTGCCACTGGTACAGTAAGCACAGGAGACTCAGCAGCGGGATAAGGAGACTCAGTAGGCACAGGATACCAGATAGATGCAGTAGTAACAACAGGATTTAGGTAAGCTGCCACTGGTACAGTAAGCACAGGAGACTCAGCAGCGGGATAAGGAGACTCAGTAGGCACAGGATACCAGATAGATGCAGTAGTAACAACAGGATTTAGGTAAGCTGCCACTGGTACAGTAAGCACAGGAGACTCAGCAGCGGGATAAGGAGACTCAGTAGGCACAGGATACCAGATAGATGCAGTAGTAACAACAGGATTTAAGTAAGCTGCCACTGGTACAGTAAGCACAGGAGACTCAGCAGCGGGATAAGGAGACTCAGCAGGCACAGGATACCAGATAGATGCAGTAGTAACAACAGGATTTAGGTAAGCTGCCACTGGTACAGTAAGCACAGGAGACTCAGCAGCGGGATAAGGAGACTCAGTAGGCACAGGATACCAGATAGATGCAGTAGTAACAACAGGATTTAGGTAAGCTGCCACTGGTACAGTAAGCACAGGAGACTCAGCAGCGGGATAAGGAGACTCAGCAGGCACAGGATACCAGATAGATGCAGTAGTAACAACAGGATTTAGGTAAGCTGCCACTGGTACAGTAAACACAGGAGACTCAGCAGCGGGATAAGGAGACTCGGTAGGCACAGGATACCAGATAGATGCAGTAGTAACAACAAGATTTAGGTAAGCTGCCACTGGTACAGTAAGCACAGGAGACTCAGCAGCGGGATAAGGAGACTCAGTAGGCACAGGATACCAGATAGATGCAGTAGTAACAACAGGATTTAGGTAAGCTGCCACTGGTACAGTAAGCACAGGAGACTCAGCAGCGGGATAAGGAGACTCAGCAGGCACAGGATACCAGATAGATGCAGTAGTAACAACAGGATTTAGGTAAGCTGCCACTGGTACAGTAAGCACAGGAGACTCAGCAGCGGGATAAGGAGACTCAGTAGGCACAGGATACCAGATAGATGCAGTAGTAACAACAGGATTTAGGTAAGCTGCCACTGGTACAGTAAACACAGGAGACTCAGCAGCGGGATAAGGAGACTCAGTAGGCACAGGATACCAGATAGATGCAGTAGTAACAACAGGATTTAGGTAAGCTGCCACTGGTACAGTAAGCACAGGAGACTCAGCAGCGGGATAAGGAGACTCAGCAGGCACAGGATACCAGATAGATGCAGTAGTAACAACAGGATTTAGGTAAGCTGCCACTGGTACAGTAATCACAGGAGACTCAGCAGCGGGATAAGGAGACTCAGCAGGCACAGGATACCAGATAGATGCAGTAGTAACAACAGGATTTAGGTAAGCTGCCACTGGTACAGTAAGCACAGGAGACTCAGCAGCGGGATAAGGAGACTCAGCAGGCACAGGATACCAGATAGATGCAGTAGTAACAACAGGATTTAGGTAAGCTGCCACTGGTACAGTAAGCACAGGAGACTCAGCAGCGGGATAAGGAGACTCAGCAGGCACAGGATACCAGATAGATGCAGTAGTAACAACAGGATTTAGGTAAGCTGCCACTGGTACAGTAAGCACAGGAGACTCAGCAGCGGGATAAGGAGACTCAGCAGGCACAGGATACCAGATAGATGCAGTAGTAACAACAGGATTTAGGTAAGCTGCCACTGGTACAGTAAACACAGGAGACTCAGCAGCGGGATAAGGAGACTCAGCAGGCACAGGATACCAGATAGATGCAGTAGTAACAACAGGATTTAGGTAAGCTGCCACTGGTACAGTAAGCACAGGAGACTCAGCAGCGGGATAAGGAGACTCAGCAGGCACAGGATACCAGATAGATGCAGTAGTAACAACAGGATTTAGGTAAGCTGCCACTGGTACAGTAAGCACAGGAGACTCAGCAGCGGGATAAGGAGACTCAGCAGGCACAGGATACCAGATAGATGCAGTAGTAACAACAGGATTTAGGTAAGCTGACACTGGTACAGTAAACACAGGAGACTCAGCAGCGGGATAAGGAGACTCAGTAGGCACAGGATACCAGATAGATGCAGTAGTAACAACAGGATTTAGGTAAGCTGCCACTGGTACAGTAAGCACAGGAGACTCAGCAGCAGGATAAGGAGACTCAGTAGGCACAGGATACCAGATAGATGCAGTAGTAACAACAGGATTTAGGTAAGCTGCCACTGGTACAGTAAGCACAGGAAACTCAGCAGCAGGATAAGGAGACTCAGTAGGCACAGGATACCAGATAGATGCAGTAGTAACAACAGGATTTAGGTAAGCTGCCACTGGTACAGTAAGCACAGGAGACTCAGCAGCGGGATAAGGAGACTCAGTAGGCACAGGATACCAGATAGATGCAGTAGTAAAAACAGGATTTAGGTAAGCTGCCACTGGTACAGTAAACACAGGAGACTCAGCAGCGGGATAAGGAGACTTAGTAGGCACAGGATACCAGATAGATGCAGTAGTAACAACAGGATTTAGGTAAGCTGCCACTGGTACAGTAAGCACAGGAGACTCAGCAGCGGGATAAGGAGACTCAGTAGGCACAGGATACCAGATAGATGCAGTAGTAACAACAGGATTTAGGTAAGCTGCCACTGGTACAGTAAACACAGGAGACTCAGCAGCGGGATAAGGAGACTCAGCAGGCACAGGATACCAGATAGATGCAGTAGTAACAACAGGATTTAGGTAAGCTGCCACTGGTACAGTAAGCACAGGAGACTCAGCAGCAGGATAAGGAGACTCAGTAGGCACAGGATACCAGATAGATGCAGTAGTAACAACAGGATTTAGGTAAGCTGCCACTGGTACAGTAAGCACAGGAGACTCAGCAGCAGGATAAGGAGACTCAGTAGGCACAGGATACCAGATAGATGCAGTAGTAAAAACAGGATTTAGGTAAGCTGCCACTGGTAAAGTAAGCACAGGAGACTCAGCAGCGGGATAAGGAGACTCAGTAGGCACAGGATACCAGATAGATGCAGTAGTAACAACAGGATTTAGGTAAGCTGCCACTGGTACAGTAAGCACAGGAGACTCAGCAGCGGGATAAGGAGACTCAGCAGGCACAGGATACCAGATAGATGCAGTAGTAACAACAGGATTTAGGTAAGCTGCCACTGGTACAGTAAGCACAGGAGACTCAGCAGCGGGATAAGGAGACTCAGCAGGCACAGGATACCAGATAGATGCAGTAGTAACAACAGGATTTAGGTAAGCTGCCACTGGTACAGTAAGCACAGGAGACTCAGCAGCGGGATAAGGAGACTCAGCAGGCACAGGATACCAGATAGATGCAGTAGTAACATCAGGATTTAGGTAAGCTGCCACTGGTACAGTAAGCACAGGAGACTCAGCAGCGGGATAAGGAGACTCAGTAGGCACAGGATACCAGATAGATGCAGTAGTAACAACAGGATTTAGGTAAGCTGCCACTGGTACAGTAAGCACAGGAGACTCAGCAGCGGGATAAGGAGACTCAGTAGGCACAGGATACCAGATAGATGCAGTAGTAACAACAGGATTTAGGTAAGCTGCCACTGGTACAGTAAGCACAGGAGACTCAGCAGCGGGATAAGGAGACTCAGTAGGCACAGGATACCAGATAGATGCAGTAGTAACAACAGGATTTAGGTAAGCTGCCACTGGTACAGTAAGCACAGGAGACTCAGCAGCGGGATAAGGAGACTCAGCAGGCACAGGATACCAGATAGATGCAGTAGTAACAACAGGATTTAGGTAAGCTGCCACTGGTACAGTAAGCACAGGAGACTCAGCAGCGGGATAAGGAGACTCAGTAGGCACAGGATACCAGATAGATGCAGTAGTAACAACAGGATTTAGGTAAGCTGCCACTGGTACAGTAAGCACAGGAGACTCAGCAGCGGGATAAGGAGACTCAGCAGGCACAGGATACCAGATAGATGCAGTAGTAACAACAGGATTTAGGTAAGCTGCCACTGGTACAGTAAACACAGGAGACTCAGCAGCGGGATAAGGAGACTCGGTAGGCACAGGATACCAGATAGATGCAGTAGTAACAACAAGATTTAGGTAAGCTGCCACTGGTACAGTAAGCACAGGAGACTCAGCAGCGGGATAAGGAGACTCAGTAGGCACAGGATACCAGATAGATGCAGTAGTAACAACAGGATTTAGGTAAGCTGCCACTGGTACAGTAAGCACAGGAGACTCAGCAGCGGGATAAGGAGACTCAGCAGGCACAGGATACCAGATAGATGCAGTAGTAACAACAGGATTTAGGTAAGCTGCCACTGGTACAGTAAGCACAGGAGACTCAGCAGCGGGATAAGGAGACTCAGCAGGCACAGGATACCAGATAGATGCAGTAGTAAAAACAGGATTTAGGTAAGCTGCCACTGGTACAGTAAGCACAGGAGACTCAGCAGCGGGATAAGGAGACTCAGTAGGCACAGGATACCAGATAGATGCAGTAGTAACAACAGGATTTAGGTAAGCTGCCACTGGTACAGTAAGCACAGGAGACTCAGCAGCGGGATAAGGAGACTCAGCAGGCACAGGATACCAGATAGATGCAGTAGTAACAACAGGATTTAGGTAAGCTGCCACTGGTACAGTAAGCACAGGAGACTCAGCAGCGGGATAAGGAGACTCAGCAGGCACAGGATACCAGATAGATGCAGTAGTAACAACAGGATTTAGGCAGGGCCGGCGGAATGTATAAGGCGACTTAGGCAACTGCCTTAGGGCGCCTCAGCAGAAGGGCGCAATTTAGAGCAGCCTGATTTTTTTTTTTTTTTTTTTTACTTTATGTTCCGTGGTGTTCCCTTAACGTTATGTCCCTCCCTGGCCCTGAATCCTGCTTATTTTACTGGCTAAGCCCGGTGTGCACACAGCGCAGCGCATCTTATGGCACACCCCCCACTGTCCCTTCTCGACCAACCAACACTGTCCCCTCCAGTACTCCCACCCCCATGCACGCAGCCACAGGCCTCCAGGCTCCAGCAGTGTTAACCACCAGGACAGGTTGGTTCCTGCACCGCAGCAGGGTTTCAAGAGGCTGC